>NC_038048.1:1976932-2170965 GCF_002211085.1 Panicum hallii | reverse complement strand
CCGAACACCCTCTATTCAAACAAAAGCCGATACGAGCATACTATCGGATCATTCAATTCGTTTGCAAGGCCTAATCGTGCACATGTGAACCAAACTTCTAAATACATAGAAGCCAGCCATAACAGATTGAATCTACTGACGACTACGAAACAAGATAAAACCATCATACCCACAAACAGGTACGATGATCAAACATGCGAGAGCAATGCATGAAGCACAATGAAAGCATCAAAGAAAGATTACTCAACGCATGCTAAGATAAACAACGCTACTATGAGCGAGCAACGTATGAGCGAACGAGCAAGGGTAACGCTACCCGATCACGCAAGATGTGATCGGGGTCGCGTGGCGCTTACCGATGAAGAACCCTAAGCAGGGGAGGCGATACGCCGAGAGTTGATGATGATTACTGGCCTGAACATATCTTCAGCCTGTCCTTCTGCTTACAGTCTCCATGTGGTTCCATACAAATTATCTTCGAAAACTGAATGCACCAACTGGAGCACATACCTGAGCCAACACCAGAAGAGCAAAGGCCCTGTGTCGGAAAAGGAGCATACGGCTTTCTGAACTTATGGCTTGAACACTTCCTTTTCTGTGGTCCTTCCCTTGCCCCGACCAAAAACTATCTTTCCTTGGCTTATGAACTGGCCAAAGGTCAACCCATTGGCCTCGGTAAACTATTTCTAGGGGAACTCTACCGTTATCTTCATCTGATGACTTCCAGCCTCCTTACCCAGAAGAAGATTAGAACCGGTGGCCCGTGGTGGTTCATTCATTGTGGGCTCGTCTTTACTTCCACAATTCTGATCCTGATTTCCCTTCCTTGGTCGGTAATTCCTTCCCTGATCTGAGTGGGAGACAAATTAGATGTACTAGCTTTGGGCAGGCCCTATACAGTCTCCCTGGCGGGAAACTGAATCCCCCAGATGCTTGCCGTTGGTTCAAGATTTTCTATAAAGCCTCGCCAACCCGGACTTCCTTCCTTATGCCGACTCTGAGCTCTTTGAGAACCCAGCTACCTTCCGTTTGGCTGATATTGCCGATGATGCTGACACCAGGCATCTTTATTCCATCATGGTTCGGCCTTGCCTTCTCCCAGTCGGCATGAGCACCTCTAACCGGATTCTTAAACCCGGTTATGAGTTTTACCAGCCGGTCGTAGCGGCCCGGCAATTTGGCCTTGCGCAAGTGCCTCCCACTTCCTTCTCCACCTGCTAACATCCAGCAGGGTAGACCTCCCCGACGCTCTAACCGCCCAGAGGTGCTACAGTCTGTTCACAGACCTTCCCCTGTCCGTTCCTGCCAACTTCACCTTCACCTTCTCGGCTGTTGACTTCGATGGATGGTGGACGATGTGGAAAACTCATGTTTTCCGAGGAGCTCTGGGTCCGCTGCTTCAACAGATCGACCCTGAATATGACATCCCTGATGGAGAGGTACCCCCTTTCTGGACTAGCATTCTTTCTTTAAATTGCGTTGGATCCCTCCTGAATCCACCTTACTGCTGCAGCGAGAAGATGGCCCAGAGCCACTAAACGAGGATGGGTCGCTTTTTTGCTTCCGGGCAGTCGCTCCCGTGGTTCTCTTCGGCAGGAACGCACCCCCTCCCTCGAAGAGTGTAATGCAGATCCAACCGAGCACCGCCAAGTTGACCCCAAAGCGGAAACGGCTTTCTGAGGCTGCTGCCCCCCGGGTCTGTGCTAAGACGAGAAAGACCCTTGTCAGAAAGGTCCGGAAGGGAACCGCGCCGTCTTCTCCCAATCCACCGCCTCCAGTCGCCGACCAGGTTCGGCCCCTCTTTCCGCTTCGCAATCGGGTTTTGTTCATCCCCCTTTTAGTGACACTCTTTTTTCCTGCAGCCTGCTGTTGTAGAAGTCTCCAGCGGGGAGGAACCTCCATGTCAAAAAGGTTCGTCTGTGGAGACGCCAGAGGACGTGGACGTACCCATCAGGGCCTTGATCACCCTTTGCAATCCTGGTGTGACAGACTCGGAAGGCCCTTCTGCATTGGCTGCTGCCCCAACTGCTTCGCTAGGTCTGCAAGTCATTGACTCCTGTCTGGAAGGGCCTTTCCCCGCCTCGGCTATCGCTGATTCCCCTGCACGAGAGGTACGCCCAACGGAGCCGATCGCCGTTTCATCGGCTGTTGCTGATTCCCCTGCACGAGAGGTACGCCCGACGGAGCCGATCGCCATTTCATCGGCTGTTGCTTCTGTAAAGCCGACTGCTGCTCCATCGGCTGTCGCTCCTCCCTCTGGAGGCGCAATCCATGCGGCCTCTGCCGCCACCGCTCATTCCTCGGGAGGGACACCCTCCCGGGAGCCGATCACCCCTTCGTTGGCCATCGCTGCTTCCTCCTCGAGACAGGTACATTTTCTCTCTGTAACTATATTATTTTTTTTTTTTTTTTTTGTAACGCCTGTCTCATTCTCTTCTCCTTCAGAACCTGGATCTTTCAGAGCTCCTTGCGTTTGACCCTGCCACGATTGGGTCAACCATACTGGAGGCCGATGATTCTTCCTCAGGCCCAACCAGCGCTGCCGATCAACTTCTCCGTGTGAAGGACCTTCTATCGGGCCCTATCTCTGCTTTGATCCAGGATTCTAGTGCAATCAAGCAGATCCTCGACGAGGTTAGCTCCCAGCTCCCTGTCAGCCTCCAGGTCAAACTTTTGCCAGCAGGGTACCTTTCTTCCTTTCAAGCGAAAGTAGCAGAGGCTCGCCGCAGGATCGAGACCCCGGCGTTCCCAATCGCTCCTGAGGACCATTATCGCCGAAATGTGTCAGTCGATCAACAAGAAGAAAGCCGCACTCGACGCCAAGATCGATACATCTGCTTCCGCCCATCGGCTCCACCTCTTGGAGAAAGAATTGGAAGACCTTGAAGCTAGGGTCCAGGCCACCAAACAGCGCATCCAAGAGGAGAAGAATCTCATCGCGGGTTCCAAGCAGGAGGCAGAAATCCTAACCACTGAACTGAAGACGGACTTGGCCCAGCTGAACAGCTTGAACAAACAGGTGGTGCCGGGGGCGGACGAAGAGGACGAAGCAGTACTTGATGAGGTTGACCGCATCCGTCTTGATGCTATCGCCGCTATCGACGCCTTCCTTCTGCAGCCTTGTCCGAGATGAACCTTGTGTTTGTGTGGTAAACCTGTGGTGTTTTTTATGTAGCGAATCTAAAGTCGATGGTGGCACATCGGCTGTTTGGTAACCTGTGACTTCTGATTACCATAAGCACAATTCTAGAGCCGGTGGCACCGCATCGGCTGTTCTAATCTGATCGGGTCGATCGATACTTGTTGTTCTTTCTTCGTCTCCTATAATGCCGACACCGATCCTCGTCGACTCGGCCTTTGCCCCCCTACTTAGCTTGCTGGTCGCATCGGCTTCATTGTTCATCAGCCCACATACTTGGGAAGTATTTCTTAAGGTGTTGGCCGTTGACTGCTACTGGGAATTTAACGCCGTCCAATTCTTCAAGCATGTACGCATTCCCTGGTAGGACCTGGTCGACCCTGTACGGCCCATGCCAATTTGGAGACCATTTGCCATAAGCCGCGTCTTTAGTTCCCAATGGCAATACTGCTTCCCAAACCAAATCTCCCACCTGAAACTCCTTCGGCTTAACCTTTTTATTATATGCGCGGGCCACCTTAGGCCTTATTTTCCTTGATTTTCTCTAGTGACCATAGCCTGAGTTCCGTGAGATCTTCCACATTGTCGCTCATCAGGGTAGCATACTCTTCAGCGGACAAATCATTCTGGAATTCTACACGCCTTGATCCGGCCGTAACCTCCCACGGCAACACGGCCTCCTGCCCGTAGACCAAGTGATAAGGAGAAGTTTTTGTCGCTCCGTGACATGATATGCGGTATGCCCAAAGTGCTTCTGATAGGACCTCGTGCCAACGTCTAGGGTACTCATCAATCTTCCTTTTGATCAACTTGATAAGACTCTGGTTGGACGCTTCGGCTTGTCCATTTGCCTGAGCATAATATGGAGCGATCTAATCAACTTGATTCCCATATCAGCAGCAAACTTCTTGAATTCTTCTGAAATGAAAACCGAGCCACCATCCGTTGTAATAGTCTGTGGAATTCCGAATCTGTGAATGACGTGCTCTTTGACAAACTGAATGACATCCCTGGACGTCACTGACTTCATCGGAACCGCTTCCACCCATTTGGTAAAATAATCTGTGATAGCTAGAATGAACTGATGACCCTTGCTAGATGGGGGACTAATTTTGCCGATCATGTCCATACCCCAGCCTCTGAACGGCCATGGTTTAATGATGGGGTTCATAACGGACGCTGGTACCATCTGGATTTTTCCAAACCTCTACATGCCTGACACCCTTTATAGTATTTAAAACAATCTTCAAGCATGGTGGGCCAGTAATATCCTGATCGCCTAATCAGCCATTTCATTTTGTGTGCCGATTGATGGGTCCACACGTTCCTTCATGAACTTCATGCAGGAGCCGATTGGACTCCACTAGCCCCAAACACTTAAGCAGTAACCCTCTAAGGTCCTGTAGAACATATCGTCCCCTATGAGACATACTTCATAGCTTTGTATCGTATCCTCTTGGGTGCCCCCCGAGCCGAATCCTTCAAGTATTGAAGATATCGGCTCTCCAATCTCCCTGGTCCAGGAAGTATACCTGATGAACTGACCCATCGGCTTTGTACCCTGAAGCCAACTGTGCTAGATCATTGGCTTCGGCATTCCGAGCCCTGGGTATCCAATAAAAATTAATGTATCTGAACTGGGCTATTAGCTCCTGGCATTGGACCCACATTGGGAACAGCAGTCGCTTTCGCACCTGTATTCTTCTGTAAGCTGGGAAACTACCAATTTTGAATCCCCAAAAACTTCCACTGCTTCAGCTCCGGCCTCTAAAAGCAATTACAACCTTTCCGTACCGCCTCATATTCTGCAAGATTGTTGGTACAGGCGACAGGTAATCTGATCGAAAAAGAATACGTTGCCCCCCGAGGCGATACCAGTAAGATGCCGATGCCGCATCCATCCCCACAAACTGATCCGTCGAAGTACATGGCCCAGGCTCGTATAGAAAGTGCTGCGATATTGGTGTTAACCCTCTCAGCAATAAGATCCGCTAACGCCTGCCCTTTAACTGCTTTCGCAGGTTGATATCGGATATCGAATTCTGATAACGCGAACATCCACTTCCCTAATCGGCCTTTCAAAACAGGAGCCGATAACATATGTTTTATGACATCCGATTTGCAGATGACGACCACTTCAGCCGATAGCAGGATATGGCGAAGCTTGGTGCACGTAAAGAATAAACATAAACAAAGTTTTTCCATGTCGGGTACCTTGTTTCCGCATCCAACAATCTTCTGCTGAGATAAAAGACCACCTTTTCTTTGCCATCAAACAATTGTACCACCACTGAAGCAATAGAAGTGTTGCCCACTGATAGATATATATGAAACGGTCTATCCTGTTGTGGTGGCACCAGCACAGGCGGCTTCGACAAATATCCTTGATTCCTCAAATGCCCGCTGTGTCTGCCCCCACGGAACTCGTCAGTGTTCTAGTCTTGACTAACTCCATAAAAGGCTCGATCCGTCCAGACAAATTAGAAATAAATCTCCTGACAAAGTTAATCTTACCAATGAGCTGCTGGAGCTCTTTCTTGGTGGTGGGTGGCACCATGGTGCGTACGGCTTCCTGACTTTTTAGGCCAATCTCTATCCCTCTTTCATGAACCAGAAATCCCAGGAACTGCCCAGCCGACACACCAAAAGCACACTTCTTTGGGTTCATCCGGAGCCCGAACTTTCTAGTTCGTTCCAGAACCCGCCGCAGGTCGTCTAAATGTCCCTCGACCGATGCTGACTTTACCACAACGTCGTCGATATAAATTTCTACTAGATTACCGATCAGATCATGGAAGATATGGTTCATAGCCCGCTGATATGTAGCACCAGCATTCTTCAAGCCGAAAGTCATAACCACGTACTCGAACAAACCCACGGCTCCAGGCACTCTGAACGCAGTCTTGTGTATATCTTCAGGGGCCATGAAGATTTGATTATATCCGGCATTACCATCCATAAAACTCAAAATCTTATGACCGGCGGCAGCGTTGATTAATGTCTCTGCAATGGGCATCGGGTATTCGTCTTTTGGAGTGGCCCTATTAAGATCCCTGAAGTCCACGCACACCCTCCATCGGCCATCTTTCTTCTGTACGGGCACGACGCTCGAAATCCATTCGGCGTACCTGCAAGTCCTGATAAATCCGGCTTCCAGCATCTTTTCTATTTCTTTCTTCACCTCGACCAGAACCTCGGCTTTCATCTGTCGTGCTCGCTGCTGGAACGGCCGAAACCCGCTCTTGAGGGGAAGCCGATGCTCTACTATTTTCCTATCTAGTCCAGGCATCTCTGTGTAATCCCAGGCGAAGCAATCGGCGTATCCCTTTAGCAATGCTATCATCGGCTCTCGTAGTGCTGGGTGTAACTTCTTACTTATGAAGGTTGGTCGTGGCTTATCCCCAGGACCGATATCTATCTCCTCAAGTTCATCAGCCGATGTGAAACCATACCCTAACTTCCCTTCTTCTTCCATTAGATCGACATTGCAAATGGAAAAAGGACACAGCATAAAAAAATTCGGCCGATCGTTAAGATCGGCCGTTCCATACATCCCTTTATTTTCCAAGTTTTTGTACGAAGAACAGGGCCGGCTGTTAATGCTGGCCATTTTATAACGCCTACGAAACACATTTATATTTACAACTTCGACCCTTTGGGGCCGATTGCAAGAACCGGCCTTCATGACTCCACTATCTCGTGTTGTCTCCTTTTCCTTTACTCTGTGAGGCCGGTGGATAAGACCAGCCTTACTCCATTTTTTGTAGCTTCGATGCGATCACACCCTTCCAGGCTCATTCCTGAAATCGGCTCTTGATCTTCCGCATCCCAAATGCTCATGGCCGCATGCGAAATCTCGATCGAGTCGTCTGCCTGTACCACTTCCACCTCGTCTCCGTCCCATTGGATCAAACATTGATGCATCGTGGAAGGGATGCAACAGTTGGTGTGGATCCAATCCCTGCCAAGTAAAACATTGTAGGTGCTCTTGCTATTGACGACGAAGAACGAAGTCGGGACAGTTTTGTTTCCGACGGTGAGATCCACACTGAGGACACCTTGGGCTTCTGAAGTCTGGCCGTTAAAATCACTTAGGGTGACATTGGTCTTGATCAAATCTGCGGTGGACCGCCCCAAACGGCGCAGGACTGAGTATGGCATAATGTTGACCGCTGCTCCCGTATCCACCAACATCTTATTCACGGGCTGACCGTTAATAAACCCCTTAAGATACAAAGCTTTCAGGTGTTTGTAATTCTTAGCTTGCGGCTTCTCGAATATCACTGGCCGAGGTCCCAAATCAAGTTGGGCCACCGACGGCTCTTCCTGGGGCCTCGCATGGAACTCTGCAGAAAGCACAAAACCATGTGTGCATCAGCCGATACCTTCTTATCGGCTTTCGTTGACTTGGGTCGCCACTCCTTCCGGGGCGGGCGCGACTCCTTTTCCTGTACATAGTTAACTTGTTCTGCCAAATCTGGTCGTGCCTTCCTTAAAGTCTCGATGTACTTAGCTTCAGCCTCCTCCAAGCTACGCATCCGTTGAACCCTGCGCTTCTGGGAACGACTAAGTCCATCGGGACACCAACGAGGACGATGATACCTGTCTTCCTCTTCATCTTCCATTTGTGATGTCCGAACCCGCGCTTGCCGGATTGGGGCAGGTCTTATCCGCTGGAAAACCGAATCCCTTGCTTCCGGTTTCCTTGGTCCACACTCTGGGCAATCCTTGATTGTAGACAATCGGCTCATACCTGAATCCCAACAGTACCTGAAGAACGGGCAGTGCCAATGATCGTGGGCTTCTTCGTGCTTCCTCAGGCGCTTCCCGGTTCGTCGCTCATACTCCTCTTCCTCAGACTCCCGATGGAGGCGCTGCTGGTACTGGTATTCGTACTTCCTGAGAAGATCAGAAGAAGTTGGCCGTTGGTTCCTTACGTACCTTACTTGCCTTTCTGTAACATATTCACTCTTTTTATTTTGGAGCCGTTTGCTTGAATCGGCCTCTCCGTCTCCAATCTGGCGGCGTGGTGCCACCCCCGCCATGTTGATGCCCAGTGCGAAATTGAGTTGTCGCCTTGCCGTCCGATCGTTACTTTCCACCATATTGACACCAGGGAATGGCTGAGTGTCGACTTTCATAGCGGTCTGTCCCAATATCAATCGGCCCTGCTCAATAGCCGATTGGATCTGCTGACGGAGCTCCTTACAGTCGCTTGTGCTGTGGGTAAAAGAATCATGCCATTTGCAATATGGTCTTCCCTTCAAATCTTGCGCCGTAGGGGGTTTGTAACCTTCTGGAAACTTCAACTGTTTTTCTTTCAGCAATAAATCAAAAATTTGTTCCACTTTACTTACATCGAAATCAAACCCCTTTGCCGGTCCTGTTTGCTTTACCCATTTGCACGATACGGGATTTGCACCACGAGCCCATTCTGCGACTGATACTTCCGCTTCTTCCCCGGAGTCATCGGCTTCTTCAATATCAGCTAGCGCTACCTGGCACTTAAACTTTTCCTGGTACAGCTCAGGGTGACGCTGCTCATACATCGTCAGCTTCTGGACCAGATGTGCCAGTGAAGTAAATTCTAATTGAAAAGCCAGATCTCTAATCGGCTTCAATAACCCTAGAGATGCCAATTCCACAGCTTCCTTTTCTGGGATCCGTGTTGAATAACACCTATTTTTCATCTCCCTGAAGCGTCGAATGAATTCCGCCACAGTTTCTCCACGCTTCTGTCGCATTTGGGCCAAATCGGCAATCCCTGCATCTGCAGCTTCTGAGTGATACTGAATATGAAATTGTTCTTCCAACTGTTTCCACGTACGGATGGAGTCAGGACCCAATGACGTGTACCACCCGAAGGCCGATCCCGTAAGCGATTGTGAGAAGAACCTTACTCGTAGCGGATCCGACACAGAAATCATACCTAATTGTGCCAAATATCGGCTCACGTGTTCGATAGAACTAGCACCTTCTGCCCCACTGAATTTGGTAAACTCGGGGAGCCGATATTTGGGTGGCAATGGAATTAGGTCATAATCACTCGGATACGGCTTTGTATAGCCGATCGCTCTCCTTTTCGGCAAAATACCAAACTGATCCCTCAGGATAGCACCAATCTGCTCCGCTGTTTGTAATCCGGGGGCCGAGTGCACACTATCATGACTCGGCCCTGTAGCATAGGTTGCTAACCAAGCTTGCTTATCCGCGTCAGCTCCAGGAACCCCTCCAGCTACTTTCCGTGAGAGATGCATTGGGTTATTGCTATCCGGGATGTATGCGCACATGTAACCATGTGGGATTTCCTTGGGCGGTTCGCTGAAGAACTGGTGGTCTGTAGGATCACCTCCCACTTTGTAAACCACGTAAGCTGGAGCACCATGCGATTCCGCTGCTGCAAGCGCATAAGGCAAAGGAGGCCTAGTCTGGAACGGCAACTCTCCCTTATGGCTTCCCAGAGCGGGTCCAGTCGGAGAATGTTGATGCTTCATTATTTCTTGGACCACCCGTAAAGCCACACGCTCAAAAGCATTAACCAGACTTTCAGAATGCCGGTGCAACGAATGAGCCACTGCATAATTCACCTCCTGCCGCAAAGCTCTGGTACGATCCTCGGACGGGATAGACAGATCCACTCCATCAAGAGCACCCTCAGGTGAAAAACCTCTCCACCTGATACCATGGTTGCGAGTTCTCTCGAAAGAGCCGATGAGATCGGCTTCAAACTGAGCCTTGATTTCGTCGTACCTTTGCTTGTGCTCAGCAGAAAGCTCCTCATAAGAGATCGGATCCTCCCTTGCCATCTTGTTGACTACCACTGACGGAGTCAATGAAGATGACGAAGTCGATGAAGAAGATGCCGATGATGATGACGAAGTCGATGAAGAGAGTCCCACTGGGCGTGCCAGAATGTGTTGTCGGTCAAAACCCGCCGGCGGGCAGCGACAGGCAACACGAGGAGCCGGGAGGCTTCCGGGACGGCTGGTGGGCCCCGGTCCCTCGGTCAACGGCCCAGTGATCTGGCGCGCGCCCTGGCTGAGAGTCGCTAGGCGTGCCACCTGATCCTACACCCGATCAGGAAGGTGTGACGTGTCAAACTCCTGCATACACAGACATGTGTATAGGTCAATCCGAGCCGTGATCGGCTCATTACCTCCTCCCCGGCATCGGCTATGAAGAGCCGATTGCGTCAATACCGGATCGGATCTTTAGAACAGGCAATATGGAAACTGGTACGTATGTATATATTTAAATAAAACTTGCTTCATAAATGCAATATAATCCAATCCACAACAACTAAGCCCTCACTACACGATCGGAACATCCTACACGTAATTGAGCCTAACAGATACACAAGAGCATCGACAAAACGATCCAAACAAAAAGCAAGAGAATAACGGAAAGCCGATTCCCCAAACAACCTCTATTCAAGCACAAGCCGATACAGAGCATACTATCGGATCATTCAATTCGTTTGTAAGGCCTAATCGTGCACATATTGAACCAAGCTTCTAAATACATAGAAACCAGCCACAACAGATTGGATCTACTGACAATTACGAAACAAGATAAAACCATCATACCGACGAATGGGTACGATGATCAACATGCGAGAACAATGCATGAAGCACAATGAAAGCACCAAAAGAAAAGATTACTCAACGCATGCTAAGATAAATAACGCTACTCGCCATCTACAAGGCTTCAGCACGAGCAACGTATGAGCGAACGAGTAAGGGTAACGCTACCCCGATCACGCAAGACGTGATCGGGGTCGCGTGGCGCTTACCCGATGAAGAACCCTAAACAGGGGAGGCGATACGCCGAGAGTTGATGATGATTGATTCTGTTTCTCATTTATTCATGGTACATATTTATAGTCCGTAGACTTGTTCTCTTTAACCAATCCCTAACCTAACACGACACGAATCTTAACTGCTTACTCCTAATTTACGCGGCCTTATGGCCTCCATCTTCCACGCGGGCCCAACTCGCAAGCTTTGTCACGACCGCCTTCCAAGCCCATCTTGCTCCGTGGCCCACTTCTGACCTGGTCAAAATACGGTGATAACACATGCCCCCCTGGTTTCGGTAATAGAAATTCCGAAATCATTACTGCCTTGACCCTTCGTCTTCCGATCCGTACGACCGCGCCCTTTCGGCTCCCGATGGACGTGACTACTCTGCATCGACCTCCTGGGGAACCGTTACGGTGCCGATTCATTTCATCCACTCGTTGGCTTTATAAATTTGTTTCCAGCACCTTCTTTACCCACTTTCCCTCACAACCATCGTCGACTCCCTCTCCTTCCTTCACCATGGCCTCTTCTTCCTCTGCTTCCTCTGTCATCTCCTACGAGTCCGGAACAACACGAGAACCCACTCCAGAATATGACCCAATCGCCGCTTATGAGGTCCGTGCTCCCCTGCATTGGGACGCAGTGGAGTGGGACTTTGATTATCAGTCCGAAGATGACGGCTCTCTGACTGACGGCGAGGATCTCGCTCTCCTCCTCGGAGCCGAGCTGGAGGAAGAGGAAGATGATGCCCTTTGGGGAGAAGACCTTTCTTTCTCAGAGGAAGAATCCGACTCCCTCTCCTCCGAAGAAGATCCGATGGCAGGTAACTTTCTCTTTGACAGGTCATCGGACGACACTTCCGACAGCCGCGGAGGAACCGACGATGATGACGGCTTCACTAGTGGCAGCGATGGGAACGACGCTGACGATGATGGCGACGACGGTAGCAGCAGCAGCGGCGCCAGCATCGCTCCACCGTCCAAGCGCCGCAAAGCCTCTGATGTGCACTGGTGGTAGATTGTAGTACCCCTGTTAGGTTGGTTCCAGGAGTAGCTAGTTCCTCTTTTGTTCTTGCTGACTTGCCATGAATACAATCTGCTTTGTGTTAATCCCTCTTATTATGCACAACAATTCATTCAAGAGCCGATGGCATCGTATCGGCTTTAAGGTATACCACCCCGGATCTGAAACCGCTCTTCAATTTACTTTACCTTCTGCCAGTCAATCCAGCGCAAACCTCTACAGGCCGATTCCGATCCCCTTTTCGCTCGCAAACCCTAGCCGCGAGATCTCCCCTAGTCCTTGAGACACACGCTCGATCTTGCGCCGCCACCCTAGATTCATTCTCCAAGGTTTCGATCCACGTCTCCCGATGGCGGGATCTTCGCGCACCGCCGCCGCCGCCTTTGGTCTGAAGGTAAACTCCGACCCCCATTAATCTAACCTAGCATCCGCACATTTTTTACTGCGCCGTTAAATGACTTTTCCCCCGGCGATTTTTTGGGGTTTTTCAGGCTTCCGATATCTTCTTGCCACATCCTTCCTCCCCCGATTCCTTTTGCCTTGGACCTCGCTCTTACGAAAAACCCATAGATCTGATCTCGTGTGAGGCCAACCGAATCCCCTTTGTGAGCCAGAATGTAGACCTAGAATTCTGGTCGGATAGCCTCCGCGCCTGGCCAAACCCTCCTGAAGGCTGGATGGCTTGGTACAATAGGGTAGCGAACACCTACCAACCCTTGTGGGAATCAATTGGAATAGCCGATGCCCTGTCTTTATCACTCTCTCCTCTTGAGAAAGATGAAAACCTTCTGAAGACCATCGGCTATTTCTGGTCTGATGCCTTGAATTGTTTCCTCTTCGGACATAGCCCATTAGCACCAACACTGTTAGATGTTGTGATGATTACTGGCCTAAACATATCTTCAGCCTGCCCTTCTGCTTACAGCCTCAATGTGGTTCCTTACAAATTATCTTCAAAAACTGAATGCACCAACTGGAGCACGTACCTGAGCCAACACCAGAAAAGCAAAGGCCCTGTGTCGGAAAAGGAGCATACGGCCTTTCTGAACTTATGGCTTGAACACTTCATTTTCTGTGGTCCTTCCCTTGCCCCGACCAAAAACTATCTTTCCTTGGCTTATGAACTGGCCAAAGGTCAACCCATTGGCCTCGGCAAACTGTTTCTAGGGGAACTCTACCGTTATCTTCATCTGATGACTTCCAGCCTCCTTACCCAGAAGAAGATTAGAACCGGTGGTCCATGGTGGTTCATTCAGTTGTGGGCTCGTCTTTACTTCCACAATTCTGATCCTGATTTCCCTTCCTTGGTCGGTAATTCCTTCCCTGATCTGAGTGGGAGACACATTAGATGTACTAGCTTTGGGCAGGCCCTCTACAGTCTCCCTGGCGGGAAACTGAATCCCCCGGATGCTTCCCGTTGGTTCAAGATTTTCTACCGAGGCCTTGATAACCCAGACTTCCTTCCTTATGCCGACTCTGAGCTCTTTGAGAACCCAGCTACCTTCCGTTTGGCTGATATTGCCGATGATGCTGACACCAGACATCTTTATTCTATCATGGTTCGGCCTTGCCTTCTCCCAGTTGGCATGAGCACCTCTAACCGGATTCTTAAACCCGGTTATGAGTTTTACCAGCCGGTCGTAGCAGCCCGGCAATTTGGCCTTGCGCAGGTGCCTCCCCACTTCCTTCTCCACCTGCTAACATCCAGCAGGGTGGACCTCCCCGACGCTCTAACCGCCCAGAGGTGCTACAGTCTGTTCACAGACCTTCCCCTGTTCGTTCCTGCCAACCTTGCCTTCACCTCCTCGGCTGTTGACTTCGATGGATGGTGGACGATGTGGAAAACTCATGTTTTCCGAGGGGCTCTGGGTCCGATGCTTCAACAGATCGACCCTGAATATGACATCCCCGATGGAGAGGTACCCCCTTTCTGGACTAGCATTCTTTCTTTAAATTGCGTTGGATCCCTCCTGAATCCACCTTACTGCTGCAGCAAGAAGATGGCCCAGAGCCAATAAACGAGGGCCACCCCCCCCCGTTCGCGCCGCGCGCATGCGTCCGCGCGCGGGCCGCGCCGCGGGCGTGCGCTGGCCATGCCCGTGGCGAGTCAAGGCCACGGCTGGCCTTGACTTCGCCTAGGCCACGCGCTGGCCGCCTGGGCCCGCCTGTCGGCGCCCAGGGGCGCTAGATCCGGGTGGATCTAGCGCTTTCCGCCTCTTTTTTCTTTTTGTTATTTCATGCTGATTCTTATAAAACACATAGAGATTTTTGTAGATCTCCAAAAATTGTGAAACTAGATTTGTTTGACTCCTCTGTGATAGATCTACTTAGAGAAATTAAGTTTGGACATGTGAAAACTCTGTACACTTAGTTATAATTTATTCTTTCTAAACATAGTTAAATGCTTAACTTATTTTGTGATGATCCAAAAATGCTAAACCAAGATTTGTTAGGATCCTTGCTGAAAGTACTAGATGATGATACAGTTGGTGCAAGTGTTTTCATGCTGTTTGCTAGAGTTTTAATGTGTTTACTTAAATCCTGCCTGCAAAATTGTTTATTGTGTAACTTTTGATTGAAAATTGATAAAATAAAGCCACTTCTGTTACTTTTATTATCATGTCCTCTACCTCCAGTAATTCTTTAAGAATTTATAAAGATGCTTTGGGTACCTTTTAAGATTTAACTTGAGTCTAGCAGCTGAAATTTATAAATAGCATAAGTAATTCCACAAAGATGTTTTTGATGCAAATTCAACTCTCATGAGTTTATTTTGAGATCCACTGTGTGCCCAATTTAAATCATGATTGATGCTTGTTAGATGCCTTGTTAAGCAAATTTCTCCTTGGTCCTAGAATTAAAATTAGTAATCGAGCTTGTTGTGCCATGGTCGTATTGCCTTCGCTTTGGAGTGATATTTTTCTTCTATTGCCATGTCATCGCATGTCATCTCATTTTCATATCATTGGCATCATCCTAATGCATACATCTCATTCATGCATTATAGTGACCGAGACGCCAGAGGGCGCACCCGTTGAGCCCACCGAGATCGTTGAGACCGAGCCGGGAGCCGAGTGTGTGGTGGAACAAGAAGAGAACCAAGGCAAGCAGCTAAGCATGATCTCTTGATCCTTTTTAACATGATTAGACTTAGTTATCTCAATGGGTATATATGTATATTCTATATGTTTAATTATTGCATCGTCGATCCTATTTACTTGTCATGACCTTCCTTGTTTTCGCTCTCATGTCCTTGTCACGTGTAGTAGCAACTAAATGATCTAACAAAGGCTTAGTCATATTTAGAGTTGGCTTTTAAACTTGCAAGATACATTGGTATAGGGTTACCTTGTTCACTACACTACTCCTAGTATATTCATGCTTATTCGTTGATTGTCGGAGGTTTGGGAAAAAGGGGGTTAGTGAGATGGTTATGTCATGATTCGAGCGGAAGGTAGGGTCTAGGGAAAGGAGTCTCGGAGGCATAGTCCGCTCGAATTGGTTAAGGACCGTCCGTGGATGTCCTTGGAAATTGAGCACTTACCGTACTACCACATATCCATTCATGGGGTGGATAAACCGATTACCCTCTAGTTCTAATCGTTGATGCACGGTCCTGGATGCGTGGCCATAGGGCTTTGTAGAGAGGCTTAGGGGTGTCCCCGGTGGATCTAGGTAACTCTCCGCGCAAGTTAGGCGTGATGTTCAATGGTTACAACTTATCGGGAAAGGTTGATGCGAGTACCCCCTTGCCCAACGTGATCGGTTGGGTGAGTCGCATGGTCCTTGTGTTGTGTGGGTAAAGATGTACACCCTTGCAAGGTTATTGAATCAATTCGAATTGCCGCGCTCTCGGTTATGAGCAAGCTCTTTATCCTACGAATTCTTTGTAGAAGTTTTGGTCATGTGGTTGGTTACTTGTTACCTCTTGTTGATGCATAGTGATTGATTAATTTAATTAACTAAAACTTGAGGTGGGTTGGGCAAGTTAATTAAAATGCTAGGAAGCTAGGTGTGGAGTTAGGGAGCTCATGCTTAACTAATATTACTTAACCCTAAAGCCTCTTTGTGAGCCTTCATATGCATACTCCTTGATTATTATTTATTCGCGTAAGTCTTGCGAGTACCTTTGTACTCATGTTGCTATATTATATTAAGTTGCAGGTGAGCCGAAAGTGGTGTTTGGCCATTTCTACCCCGCCGAATCCGGCGCGGGCGAGGAGTAGGCCAACGCGGTTAATGGTGTCCTTGAGCAAGACGCCAGTATTCTTTATCGTTATATTTTCCGCTGCATATCGTACTTGGGATTATCATGATAAATGTTAAACTCTATGGTTTTTATCTCTTTCTAATGTTATTTGTGAGCCTGAGGCTTGTATCCCTTAATTGAACCTTTAAATTTCAGATTTGGAACCTTCCCTTATATTAATGTTGTATGGTTAGTGGTTTAATTTTGTATTAAAAACTTGCTCTTTGTGGATCATTGGTGACGTATGAGCTTGTGACGGTACGTGCATGTGCGCTATCCTGGGCATATGTTGGAGCACATACCGGGACTACCGGGTTTAACATTATTTTCGGCGAAAAGTTAAGTTGGTCCTTAGTAGTTTAGATGTGGGTTAACCCGTGGCGCGCTATTTGTGCGAGCGCGTGTTAACTCTCATCTTTACGATAAGACTGACGATTTCGCTTAAAATGATGTTAAATTAGGCGGTTCTCACAGCTTCCTACTCCTCTCTCCAAGGGTCGGCGTCTGGCGCGCCGGCGCTGGCAGGGTGCCGCACCGCGAGGCGTCGTTCAACACCAGCTTCTCGCTAGCCGGGGCCTCCCCGGTGGCGTTCGTCGTGCTCCAGGACATGTACCCGCCGTTCCTGAACCCGGACGGGTTCCGTGGCCCCGCGAACATCACGTTCGCCCCAGACGGCGCCGCGTCCGGCGGCCTCGCCGCCGTCGAGGCTGGCGTGTTGCGGGCGTACGGCCCCTTCGACCCGGCCGTGGGCCTCAACGTCACCGTCACGCCCAACGGCACGGCTCCCAGCAGTACCGTGTGGATCGAGTACGACGCCGTCGCGCACCGCCTGTTTGTTTACGTCGCCGCCGACGCCGCGGGCCCATCCAGGCCGTGCGAGGCCACCCTCGACGCGATGATCAGGCTCGCCGCCGGCCGCCGCACCACCCTGAACGCGTCCGTGGGCTTCTTCGCCGGCGCAATTCGCGACGTCATCCTCGCATCCGTGGCTGGAACCTGACGGTGGAGAGTTTGGACGATCTGCTCCCAGCGGGGGCCGGCGACGGGCGGAAGAAGGGGGCGCGTCGTGGGTGGTGCTACTCCTCGCCGTGCTTGGGTCGGTGGCGGCCATACATTCTGATTGAGATTGATGCGCTCGATCATGGTTCTACAGGCATGCAGCAACACGGACACATTTTGATGTAAGCGTTGCTGCAGGGCACATGGTCTTGCTCTATAGGACGTAGTTGACCTTTCCTAGCATCCTTGGGGAGTAGTTGTTCATCAGATATTGATCAAATTATCGAACAAATCTTTGTGCACCGGTAGACCACGGTTTAGTGGCGCTTATTTATATGTAGTTTAATGGAATATAAAAAATTCAAAAAACATGGATTTGGTTCGTTCTGTGTTCGAACCAGAGACGGACTGGGCCACAAGTGATCGAATGGGCTGGACAATTCCCAACAGTCACCGTTTCCTGTTTGTAGCATTGAAAACCCCAGATAAGAGATGATGCAGTAACAGTGTTGGGCTAGCAGTAGAGGCCCAAGCGTATATCCGTCTAGTAATTATAAAAAAAAAAACACTGGGCCGCGTCTAGTTTCATTCATCAGGAACGCGATGAAGCCATCATTATTGCACTTCCCATGAAGTAACTAGGCACTGCAAATTTCAAGAGCTCCTTCAAAACCAAATCCTAAGCAAGCATTAGCTGACAATAGATGATATGCTTTTTGCTTGTGCCCATTTCTCAAAAAGTCAAAAGCAGAGTACGTTTCACTCTGACTATTGTCATCGCTTGATCACAATTACAGGTGGCAGGTACTCCACCAGCTCTTTGACTCTGACCACAGCATCTCACTTTATCAACCTGGCGTTGCTGACATTTCTTCCCATTCACGTGCCCAGCAAATTCAGTATGCTTCGACTGTATGTCAACGTTTCATAGAGCTACTTACCATGGAGGAGGTTAGTTATCGCTTCAGATGATGAAATTATGCGCCTTCACCTAAAAGCCCGCTCCTCCCGCAATGGCTCAACGCGGCCCACTTCTCCGCCATCGCCCCCACGCCGCCTTTCTTCCGCGGTTCCGTCCGCCAGATCCGCCGCCACCACCCAAACCCAATATTCCCACCGCCATATCTCCTCTGCTCGCCCCCGCGCCGCTCTCCTCCTCTATCTCCGGTGGCTCCTGCCGTCCGATTTGCCGCCACCGGTCACCACCGCCCCAATCCAGCTTCACCAGGTTCCTTGCCGTGACGCCCCCACCACCTCCACCGCCCACCGGATGTCCTCCACCACTTGCGGCTAGCAGCACCCCGCCGCCTCGCCGCCCGCCCATAACCCATCGTCACCGCCGGTCCGCCACCGCCCCGGGCCCTCCCTCTACAGTCCGGGAACATCACTTGCGAAAACCCCAACCCTGAACCCCGAACCCAAACCCCCTAACCCTAACGACAGCGAGGAACTTAGCGAGCAGCGAGCTCAAGGAAGAAGAAAGGGAGTGTTGGGCCGGTTCAGGCCGAATCGATCGGCTTCAGGTGATGGCTCGCGCGTTTGTTGCGCGAGCGATGTATAGCCACAACGACTTATTATGGTCGCCGTGGTATTATATTCGTGAGCTGCTTACGGTCCAGGCAGCGTTGGCAGCTTGACATAGAGCCCAATACATAACTTCTCACTTATTGCCCCTTAGGCTGCTTAGGTGTGAGAAAGTTTAATTTGGTTCTTTCTGAATTAATACATGCGCTGATCATATTTTAATTGAAATTTAACAATAGGTTGTTTATGTCTTTAGTCATGCATAGCTTCGGGTTTGGCCTTCTAAGAGCTAGTAAGGTTAGGGTTCTCAGTATGCCTTTGATGTTAAGTTTCAAAAATCAATTTGTTACACCCGGTGTTCTCTAGTCACGCCCGATCTCGTGCACTACCACATTGGAATATTCTTTATGCCTGATGGTTAGCTTTCTGAGGTAGCCTCTCCTCCTATATATGGAAACGAATTGAGTTTGAGCATTATATCAACCAATAGGTTTGCCCCATGAACTATTATTAAGTTCATTTATTTGGAACTTCTTCATCCCTGGAAAAGCAATAATGTGCTATCTGAGTTGAGTATACATAGCTCAAGAAAGAGTAGCTAACTTCAACTCCTGTAATTGTAGTCCTTTTCTTATCTATACAATTGGTATTTTATCAATAATAAATGAGCAGAAATATAGGCCAATAAAGATTGCAGTCCCAGCGATAAAATTTTGATATAGACGATTGTTGTCCCTAGTGGGGATAAAAGCCTCTTTCAGACTGTTTGTGAGCTTAAACACCCGGTATGATATCTGCAGGATAAGTCACGTAGTGAATATCGTTTTGATGAGATTTTTGAATGAAAATTACTTTGACGTTGGAGCTTACTAAAAGAAATATCGTTGTAGTAAGCAAAAAGTTCAGCAACGCGTAATCTGGTATGAAGGATAGAAGCAACTTTGGCTGTCCATTTGGAATACCAGACCTGTAAAGGAAGCCACTCATCCCTCAGTGTGAAAGCTGAGAACACAACAGAAACTCAAAGTATCTGAACCTTTTTCTTTTGGATTCAGTTTTAATCAAATTCTGCTACGAAAGGTTAACTTGGATTCATTCTTGACCTTGTACGCTCATGGAGACAGGAGACACATTACACTGATCGACTATCTTCAGTAATATAATTAGGGACGTATATTGGGTAGTAAATGGGGAGATTTGGTGCATGCCTAAACACCTTGGAGGACTGGCGATCCTCAACCTGCGCAAATTTGCAAGGGCGCTACATTTAAGTTGGCTTTGGTATGAGTGGCAACCGGAAGACAAGCCTTGGAAGGACATGGACATGGCCATTCTTTCCACGACCAAGGACAGAACCCTGTTTGAGAAGGCCACAAAAATCACCTTAGGAAATGGACACAATGCAATTTTTTGGACGGCAGCATGGTTGCAAGGGCAGGCATCAAAGGGCATTGCTCCCAGCCTGCGGGTTTTTTCATTTTTTTTTCGGGCTTAGGCTTTGTTAGTCCACCTATATTAATTAACTAGGCAAATATGTTCATGCGTTGCTACAGACAAAAAGACTATATAAATATCGGATACGTATAGTTGCCCGTACGTTAGGTTATACAAGTTTATGTGATCAAGTCGTGGATGAAGGACTGGTCAGACTCGTATACGGGATGGACTAAGACCCACATGTCGATGATAGAAATTGGACCAAACCAAAAATTAAGATGGAAATGTTACATGCTTTAGAAATAAGTAAAGATAAATGGCAGGTCCTGCCAATTTACATTAAAAAAGGACCATACTGAGTTCCAAGTTAAAAAAAAAGATGAGTCCCATACCTGAGCCAAATGTGGAACTGAGAAATATAACTCTCCATTGTAATTTTGCCTAGCCAACTATAAAAGAAGGGATTACATACTTAGAGATGGAGTAATCGAAACTATATAAAAGAAAATAATGTGATAAGTTGGTAGAAATTTGGAGAATTTTTACCATATATAGAAAGGTACCAAGCTATATATACAACAAACTTTGACTTAGGAGGCAAATTGAAAATTGGTACCTTTGGTACCATATTTTGTTATCTCTTAACTTTTAGTTTTGATAGCTCTTGATACCTTTCCAAGGGCCATAAGAAACACAGAATTTTAAATGCTTACACAAAAAGAGCCAAAGAGGTACTCCTCAACTTTTGGGTGCAATTGCGTAGGCAGATATAAACACTGTAAGAAACATAGGGGTCATTAACTGTAATGAGAAATTTCTGCCACACACCATATAATTAGGAATCTCATTGCGATAAGATTTGATATACATACGTTATAGGAATCCATGAGGTGTAGGGATGGTACTTGTTGTATGTAAGTTTGTCCAGCTTGTAGATATATTCGTACCACAGATAGCCAGCCTAGAAAAAGGAGCAGAACCTATAGTCAGTTATTTTCTTAATGGAACTCATCCTAGTCAGTGCAACGATAATGGTAACAGATGATCATGAGACTTACCATCAAGGAAATTGTCACAATGGTTCCCTTGATTGACAGTCTAACCTTAGTGTCAGATTCTTCCAGCTTCTCCATCCATTTTTCAACCTGTTTAGGACAGAATGTTCTATTTAGATTAATTACATGAGATAAACATAAGTATTAAGGAGGACCCTTAAAGTAGACATAACAAAGAGAAAAAAACTGTATGAAATAACTTTGTATTTCTAATATTCATGCATTCAGTTCAATAGGATGAAAGATATATCACTATTTGAAATACTTACATTAGGGTGAAAGTAGGCATAGATCATTCCAATGATCCATATGTATCGATCAAGGCCAGAACGGAAATGCCACTCGTGCAACAGGGGCAAGTTTACCTTTGAATGCTCTGGATTTTTGTAGCCTGAATTAAAAGCACATTTTTGTTCAGTCCACAATTGAAATGACAATGGCATACAGAAAGAAATACAGAGAGACCTTACCAATCAGAAATGTTAATGGTGCCCACAAAATTTCAAATACCCCAGGAATTTCCCATATCAAAATGACAGTCAAAAAGCAACAAGCAATCTTAATAGCCACTACTGATGGTATCTCATTGTACTTGTTGAACAGAAAGAGCGATCCGTATATCATTAGAGTAAATAGGGTGTGCATTGGAGAGATATAATACAACATGTAATCATTGTCAAGGACAATGCAACAGAATGCTGCGAAGAAATTAACCCTCCACATCATCTGCATTAAATGTAAATTTTTTGGTGTTCAGTGATTGAAAGGTGGAGTTACAAGAAATCTAGATGGTTGTTCAAGCTTATCATCAGTAACAAAGTAACTAAATTTGCGTTAGAATGGGCACCTGAGTAAATCTTGCAATGCTAAAATCTTTCTTTTTATAGTAATATGAGAAATTCCCAAATCCAGTCATCCAGACATAGCAAGCAATGAACACACGAATTGCATTGTATATTTCTGAGGCAGCGAAATAGTGGTACATCAGAAATAATACCTGGAATTGCAGATTGTATAATCAGACCACTCGTGCAGCCAAAACACAACTAAAAATACAACAATGCATTTAATATGTCCTCACACTCAAGTCTCT
Source organism: Panicum hallii (assembly GCF_002211085.1). Classification (NCBI taxonomy): domain Eukaryota; kingdom Viridiplantae; phylum Streptophyta; class Magnoliopsida; order Poales; family Poaceae; genus Panicum; species Panicum hallii. The sequence goes on along the minus strand of NC_038048.1, from coordinate 2,148,644 downwards.
CTTGAAATCCAAAGTGATACAGATAGCTAAAAATCAGACAGAACTAAAGAAGTCAGGTAACACACCAACCTGCATCCATCCTCTCCATTCATCAGTTTGGTGGCGATTAAGATAGAGAATGGACTTTCCTGAAATTGCTGATGGTTCATGGTGCTTCTTAAGCGAAGTAAGTATTGACGCGATGATAAGAAGAATGTATAAAAACAGAAACATGTCGCGGTTATAGCTCTGTTGAGAACAAAACAGGGATATGAGAACGTTGAGGCCATAGTAAATCAGAAAGCTAAAATTCCCAAGGTCAATCTTCAGATATCTGAAGCATACCATAACTACATTTTAACCAACAAAAACTATGTTACATCTACCTGTAGCTACTCTGCTGTGAGTTTTAAGATTTTATTTTGAGAAACAGAGTTTTAAGATTAAGTAACAGGAGTGACTTCATGCTTACCTTCTTGCTTTCTGCAAATATGTTTGTCCGATCACAGATGTAAAAGTAAACCAGAATAATGCCAAATTCAGACCTGGAAATGGTTAAACAACACGTAAGGTCCATCATTCTTATTAATCACATAGCCAGAATTCCTAGAGCAGACGTGGCATTAGTTATTGATTGATCTTACATGGCTCTCAGTACGCCCTGGTTTTCAAGCAGAAAGGACTCATTCAATGTTATGAACCTGCAGCTCACAAGTCACAATCACAGAGACATCAATATTTACGAACTGTATGCGATATATATCCTGATGGTTTTACGATATATATAATCCTGATGGCTTTATTTTATTAGTCGTTTAGTCAGTACCTTATTAAATTTGCCTTGGCAGAGTTGTTCCGGGATGGCAGTTTGGATTGGCTTCCTTCAAGTAGCACTGCCCTGTCATCTTGTTTGATGGTTTCATTACTCAAGTAAGCATCCGGGTGGCTGAAGATGATGAAACAATAATCGCAGCAAAATAGAACAGCTGTTCTTCAACTTGTTCATGATGCTACTGTAAGCTAAACAGCAATTAATACTAGTGACTACTGTTGCAGCCGAGTTGTCCGTCCTTAAACATTTACTTATTCGCAGATCTTTTGATTGAAGAGAGATACTGATTCAAATCTTCTGTCCCAAATAAAGCTGAGCAACAACCAGGGGTTTCCGCAGAGATACAACTTACACTTTTTCATGAGACGATGATGCCCTGAATCCCAGGAATTCAGAATAGATCCATGCGGCGAGGACAGAGGAAAGACTGAGCAGAAATGGAACCTGCAAGATATTAGCATAACTATGAGTGCTATGAGCCTAGCAATTAGTTCATCAAAAGCATCAGACTAGCTAACCTGCAAGGCCATCGTTGCGTTGCCTTGAATGCTCACAGCTACTCTATATGCAATTATGCAGCTCGAAAGACTGCTCATCAGTATATATAAGGTTGAACAAACGATAAATATAGACGGAACTGATTCATTCCACAAACAAGCCTTAAAAGCTGCAGCTGTTACACAGGTGACAAAGTCCATGGACATCAATTACATTGACTAATTAGCAATGACTAATTCTCAGACAGAGACGTGATCAACTTAGGGGCCCTTTGATAGCTCCTCCAACAGCTCCAGCATCCGCTTATGCTAGGAGCCCTACCAAACGCTGGAAAACAAAACGGCTTCTCCGCCGAAGCACTCGCGGAGCCCATCGCTTGAATGAACTGAGGCGCCAGAGCTGGAAAAACCAGCTCCCCGCGGCTCCTCCCCCCGCCCCATGCCAGAAAGTACAGATTTATCCCTCAAGTTTGCTTTATTTACCAAAAAAATGCCACAACGCCGACCCATCGACTTAGGAGTCCGGCCTACAGCGCGAGGCAGGAGGAGCTGCGGCTGCTTGGCTGCAGCGCTAACCGTTCTCGCCGCCCCTTTCTTCGTTGTGGCGTGGGCGTGCCGCCCACCGTCCTCGGCTTTGCTGGAGCGCCGCCCGGCGTCGGACGCATCGGCCACAGCCGCTAGCACCTGGACCGGCCTAGGAGTGCTGCACTCGGGACGAAGCAGGCGCGTGGACAACGGAGCGATGAGACTAGAGCAGAGCGACGCGTGAGGCCGAAGCGAAGCCACAGAAGAGCGGCGTCGTGTACAGTTGCGGCTGGAGTTTTTTTTTTGAAACAGTAAGTATTTCATTATTCATAAGTCATAAGCAAAGTACAGAGATGGGGCAAAACATGCCCCATTGAAAGTTTTGTAGTGCCATCTGCACAGTACAGTTTTGAGAATGTCCAAAAGCTTCGCAGGAGTAAAGGCAAGAACCTGGAATTGGGGCTGGGCTTGCCTGCTTCGCGAGCTTGTCAGCAACCTTGTTGGCTTGTCTTCCGATTGTCTCACGACCCAAACTTGATAAACATACTTAATATTTAAATAATAGCATCATGAACATCATTAAAGCATAACATAGCATCATGTGCTTGAGTTTATTTATTTTCTTGTCTTGTTTGTGTGTTGGTTGTGAAGTAAGTTTAATTTTTGCTTTACAACTATGCCTGAAAATAATTTATTTAAATACTAGGCATGAAATCATGAACTTTAAGTAAATTTTTCTCAATTTTGTATCAACTAACCTGAGCCATAAAATTCATGGAATGTTTTAAAACCGCCATTTTTTTATTTTCCTGAGAGCAATCTAGGATAGATTTTTGAGTGCTTGTTGTTGGAGTATGTTCTTGGTGTTGTTATTTTGCTCCTGTTAAAATTTGGTGATTTTTGAATCTCGGGAAGACCTTGTTTTCCTATTTTGAAGTTAAACCGACGCTTTTACTCCCTTCCCTCTCCCCGGGCCCACCTGTCAGCGTCACTCTCCTTCTTCCCCGCTAATCCTTCTTCCCATGGACGGCGCCTCCACGCCAGCATCCGCCTGTTGACCACCGTGGCTCAGGGGCATGCGAAAACCACCCTTGCCCCTCGCTCTCACCTCATTTTAAGCCCCGGCTGGCCTCCCCAAAACCCTAGCCCTAGTTTCCCCTTCCTCTCCATTGCCATCCCCTTCTTCCTCACCGCCGGCCGCTGCCAAATCCTCTGCCTCCGGTGAGCTTCCCTAGGTGCAGCAAGGCTGGCTTGCCAAGCCTTGACCCAGTTAGGGTCCTCCTAGTCCCTGGCCCTTGTCAGCGGCTCAGGTGGGCCTAGGTTGAGCAGATCTGCTATTGTATGTTGTTTTGTGGATCTAAAAATTTGTAAAATATGTATAAATTTCTGTAGAGCTCTGAAAAATATAAGACTTGTTTTATTGGAATCTTAGGTGTAGACCTACCCTATAAAAATGTTTTTCTACATGTTTCAGTTAAAACAAATTAGTTATGCTTTGTTTATTAAAAAGTGAAACAATTACTTGATAAATTCTCTGCTGCTCTAAAAATTCCAAACCTAGTTTTGTTAGATCCCTTTTTTTGTTAGATCCCTTGTTAAATGATCTTTTCAATGGTGTAATTTGTTTTGTAGGAAACCAACTGTTTATTAGAGTTTTAGATTGATTTCATGTTTGCTACCTGAAAGTTGTTTATTGCATATCTATTAACCAAAAATTGATAAAACAGTAAATCCACTTGTGTTAGCTTCTATTCTCCATCTAGTTCCTATGGTAATTTTCTGGAAATTTGTTGAAGTGATTTACATATCTTTTAAGATTTAACTTTTTAGAGTAACTGAAAAATTTTCATGCTCATAAATAATACTATATAATTCATTTTGCTGCAAATCCAACTTTCATAATTTCTTACTGATGTTCTCTGTATGCTCAAATTAATTCATGATTTATGCTTGCTGTATGATTTTTTTATTGTTTCTACTTGCTTAATGCTTTTCATGACTAGTCTAGTGGAAAATGCTTGATTGGTGTTGGTTATGCTTATGTTTGCGTATCATCTCATGATGTGCCATTCATTTTTCATTTCATATTATCTCATGCACAAATCATAGCATCATGCTAATGCATACACTCATTCATGTATTTTAGTGACCGAAACGCTGGAGAACGAGCCCGTTGAGCCCACCGAGATCATTGAACCTGAGCCTGATGTAGAGTTTGTGGTTGAGCCTGAAGATAACCAAGGCAAGCAGATAAGCATGATATTTTTACCCACCTAAATTGATTTAGCTTTAGTTATCTCATTTGGGTATCTATGGTTATATATTATGTTTATTTATCGCATTCTTGTACCTACTCTTGTGCGTTACCCTTCCTTGAATTGTTATCCATATCCTTGTCGCATGATAGTTTGGTTAACTAATTAATTTGACTAGTTGCTTAGCCATGCTTAGATTATGCTATAACTTGAAAGGAAATAATAGAATAGGATAACACTGCACTCACTTGGTTATCCTTGATTACACTTGTTCGGTTATGGTTATGTTGGAAAGATGATTTCGTGGTTCGGGCGGAATGGTAGGGCCTAGAGAAAGGAGTCTCGGAGGCATAGTCCACTCGAATCGTTTAAGGACTATCCGTGTATGACCTAGATTTTGAGCATTTTATCGTGCTACCACATATCCAATCATGGTAAGGATGAGCCTATTACCTCCTTTGTTTTGATCATTGAGGCATGATCCTAGATGCGTGGCCATGGGACCATGTAGAGAGGCTTAGGGGTATCCCGGTGGATCTAGATGACTCTCCGCGTAAGCTAGGCGTGTTTCTCAATGGTTGAGGCTTGTTGGAAACGGTTGATGCGAGTACCCCTCATCCAATTTGGTCGGTTGGGTGAGCCGCATGGTCGTTGTGTCGTGTGGGTAAAGAAATACATCCTTGCAAGGTTAATAATCAATTCGAATTGCCGCGCTCTCGATTATGAGCAAGCTCAAATTGCTACGAACTCTTTGTAGAAGTATCGTGTACGTTGGTTATTGTCTAATGTCACCTTTATGATCAAGTATTTGTTCTTCCTTTAATCAACTAAAATTTATGTTGTGATTTGGGCAAGATAATTAATTTGCTAGGGAGCTAGTTGTTTGATTAGGGAGCTCATGCTTATGAAATAATTACTTAACCATAAAACCTCATCTTTGTTGAGCCCCCCTTGCATAATCCTTGATTATATAATCGCGTAAGTCTTGCGAGTACCTTCGTACTCATGTTACTTTTAATCTAAGTTGTAGGTGAGCCGGAAGTCGTATTTGGCCACTTCTATCCCGCCGATTCCGGTGCGGGAGAGGAGTGAGTTGTTGTGGTCACGATGACGTCCTTAAGCAAAGACGTTGTTGTCTTATCACGCTTTAGTTGTTTTATCAGCTGCATAGCTTGTCCTTTGTGAGAGCATGACAAAAACATTAAACTTAAATTCATGACTCTTTTTATATTTCATTCGTGAGCCCAAGGCTTGTATTTGGAGTTGGAACCTTTTAATTTTAGATTTGAACCTTCTTGTTATGAACTTGTAATATTTAATGTTGAACCTTGTATTGTGTAAAATATGCTCTCTATGGTTCATGTGGTAATGTGCAATTTGTATGATGGTAGGTGTGCTTAATCCTAGGAATGTGGCAAGCACGTACCGAGACTACCGGATTTGATATCGTTTTAAGTGAATGATGTGTCGATTGTTGAAGTCTCTAGATGTGGGTTAGCACATAACATGCTCTTGAGTGAACATGTGCTAGCTCTCATCTTAAATATAATGACCGGCAGTTTGCTTAAAATAGTCTTAAATTAGGCGGTTCTTACGCCGATCTTGATAATTGAGTAATGCATTCCTCTTTTGGGTTGCGGCTGGAGTTAGTGGCAGAGAGGAAAAGAAACGGGAACAGAGCCTCTCGGAAGGAGGAGAGATTGGATAAGGTAGAAAAGGGATGCAAAGGAAGGACAAAAAGGATTGTAAAAAAGATGCGTTAAAAAAGAGGAAAAAGGAGAAAAAAATATTAATCTATAACTCCACTCATTAATCTATTCATTGAACTCAAATTATGAATTGAAGGTAAACATAAAATTAGCTGTACAACTAAGTGAGATTACTAGGGGTAAATTGGACATTTGAGTTCCTTCATCCATTTAAACAAATACAGGAAGAGCCGTTCTACCAAATATTTTTCAAAATGGTTTCAGCTCCATTAAAGAGCTGCTTCACCAGAGGAGCTGCAACTGCAGCCGTTTTAGTAGGAGCCGGAGCCACAACTGCAGCCGTTGCAGCCTCTGCTCCGTGTTGCCGGTGGTGTTCGCATACCGATAGAATTGTTCAACCATTGAAAAAAATAATCGTTTGTTTGGATGTGGGCTGGATCCTAATTTGTAGACTGTATTTCAAATTTGTGGAATGAATGGTCTTGTCCATATTGGGGGTGGGAGACGGGGTTTGATTTGAAGGGCAAGTTGCATATTTTACTACTAATTCAACCTCTGAGTTGCACTAAAACACGAAATTGCGAAACTGCCATCAAAAGTTATCAAAATCCATTCTGTTTTCCACTAGGATCCTTTTCAGTTACCTGCCGTCATTTTTGCGTTTAATAAGAAATAAAAGCCACAAAAATCCAAGGCATGGAAAATGACACGATTACCCAGATAAACCACTTTGTCATCTTCTCCATCACTGTTGAATTCAATATTATTTGTGAAATTTTGTCAATCCTGGAATTATTTTGGAATTGTTGGATTAAATGATGTGAAAAAGATAAAGAAAAATCAAGTTTCCTAGGCCATGCACGTTCCAGTGGCAACTTTGGAGTTAGTCTTATCTTAATGGCAATGGCAAATTTATGATAACAATTGAAACCAGTGGTAAATATGCAATTGGCTCCTATTCCAAAATTTCCACCCTCCAGGACTCTATATTCGTTAGCAAAAAAATTGCTATTTTAGGTCTTTTAAGGGAAATCTAGTTTATTTCACTAGTATTTGAATTACAATTTCAGCTTTCACTATCGTCACTCACCAGTCATCTATGTTCACCTTTACCTTCAATCACTGTTATGTCTCAAATAAACGTTTGCCAATTTCATTCAAAGTTCCCATCTCGAGTTGAATGATCCTCACCTCAAATAATAATATCATCATGATTCGGGTAAATTCCACCTCAATTAAATAATTCATATCTAATTGCAAAAAGGTCTCACTTCAATACAATAATTTCCAACTGGATCTATACATTTCCAAATCTGTAGAAAAATAAATTTCGGTTTTGTATTATTTCTACCTCAATATGCCTATTCCTTAAGATACAAATCCACCTAGATGCTTTTGGGTTGGTCAAGTTTCATGACTCAGAATTTACGTGTGTATTCCTTCTTAGTAGCATACAGATTTGCAAATCTTTCTTGTGGCCGAGTTCTTTTATTCCAAACGGAAGGGTCCTTATAATTTAATTTGCATACCTGCACCCATTTAGTCTCACTTTAGTCCACGTCCTTGACCATCACTAAAGAAAATACACATATAATATAAGGCGTGGTCGTTTGGCCATGTCACAGTACTCCATTTGTCTATTAGGGTGACCCCCAATGTATTTAGCAAAGCAGTATGTATGTGTGGGACCCGCAGCTAGGAGTCCATAGCTATGGTAAATGCCACAATGATAGAAGTTATGTGGGATACCCACCAGAGGTAAAAAAAACCAAAGACCCAGCTAATACGGCCGGCCGTACGGCCTGTCCCTTTTTGGCAATCGGGATCATTCACTTTTTATCCGCTTTCTCTTTTTAGAAAAAAAATGACAGTGCAGTCCGGAAAGGATCTAGGATAAGAAAAAACAGCATGAACATAACATGCAATTTTATTCAGAGTGTATATATGTTTAGGTATACAACACATGATTTAGAACTGCAAATGGTCGTAAACCTAGCAATATGGTTTATAATCGGCTATTTACACAAGCACATTCGCCTCCCCCTCCTTGAATCCAAAACTACACCACAAGCAAAAACTGAACATTCATGACTCACGGTGCTGTGTATGCATCTCAGTAAAAAAAGATCTACCAGCATATTATCAAAAATGCACATTATCTTCATACTTGCATAACTGATGATCTCCTTTCATAACCTGCCATACAATGAGAAAAAAGAGAACCAAATCAGCTAGCCAAGTGCGGAGCCAGGAATCAAACTTAGGGAGGGCCGAGCCAAACCATATCAAATGAATAAATAATAAATCTATCTATAACGGTGTCTAGAATGTTGGCATTAGTAAAAAGCTACGCCAAACGCATTTTTTCACATTGAACAACGATCAGGATATGGGCTCCATACCGATAAGCAGCTCTTCTAGACGCACTCATATAGAATGCGTTGCCACGTGACACAGTTCCAAACAAGTCCAATAATAATTGTGGTTGTAGTATATATAGTATAGTAGAATACTTATTTATATTGTAATGTAGCATGGATAATTATAATAATTATATTTCACTGATATCAACAGATGGCCAAAAGATTAAACTGACAATGTTTTTACAGTTTTATCATAATGTGTAGCTTATCCGTAGAAAAAATAACTTATATGTCTGGTAAATAGGATAGTAGAACATGACATTTATATTTATGGAAATCTAACTGTGCTTGATTCTAATGATTAGAAGTCCTAATTATTCAAAAAATCTAAATAATTTATGATTAGTCTAAATCAGTAACCTAAACTTATTTATCCGGATCATTAGGGGGAGCCATGGCCCCTGCCTCCGCCACTGCAGTCAGCATATATCATGCAAGAAAAGATCCTGGTGCATGCCATAAGCATTTAGATTAATATTTAGTATGTATTTTAATGGTACCAATTAAGCATTTCAGATGTTCATTCCAAGTAGTTTGTTGCCTAATGAAGTATATTGATTTGTATAATCTAGAACCATAATATTGCCTAATTCCCTCCCATATTATTGCCTTGCTGGGAACCATAATTTTGCCTAACAAAGTACATTGTTTTGCCTGGTTATAACTATAAAATTGTATAATCAGAACCATATTATTGCCTACTAAACTATATTGTTTTGGAAAATTGGGCTAGCTACAGCAGAATAGCTCTAAGACAAAGACATAGCAAAATGGTGGGCTTTTTACCCGCACCAAAACAATTTCACCAAGATTAGAAACACACAAACATAACTGCTATGATTAGGTTCAGCTGTACTTTATGCAGAGTTAGTGTTTTTCACAAATATTTACTGCATAACTTTAGTGATGATATTTTCCATACAAAACACTGCTAGACTAAAAAAATGCACAATTAGGGTATGATTATTTGAATAGCATTGACCAGGTTCTCAGGTGGATCACGAATGTGATGTCTGCACCCTGCAGATACACACAATTAGAAAAAGCAACTATGTGGTTCTGTATAGGCCAATATATCCAAGCGATTTAAAAAAAGGCAGCTATCAAATCTCTGCTAGAACCCACACCCAGCAAAAAACAGCTGTTAAGCTAAACTATTTCACTGGTAAAAAAAATCTAAATAAAAGAACAAAATAGCATTCAGTTATCTAGCTCTGGTTCTAGCAATCATTCAGTTAAGCTACCCATTTCTTCTGATAAAAAAAGGCATGTCTAAAAATCAACACACTAGTTCTTCAGCTCCTGATCTTAGTTATTTATCCTCTACTGTATTTAAAACCTGATCCTGTTCCTTATACTGAATCTAGCAACTAGGCATGAACTCTACTTACCCCCTATTGCAGTGTGTTGATTTTGCAAAATACATGGATCCTATTGCAGGATCATGCATACAACACAGAAAAAAAAATGAAGAGGTCATCCTAGAAATAGTCTGTGTTGATTCATCAGTAAATCTGCCCTCCCCCCACCCAATTTCCCTGCGCATGAAAAATTCTACAAACCAAACAGCAAATACTAGAAACTGAAGCGCGGGAATGGGTCCTATTGCACAGATCATACACGCCACACCCAAAATTTAGCAACCAGATGAAGCCATCTGCACACAGCGAAAAAAATGCTGGATTAAAAAACAAAGGGTAAACGGAGGAACATCTTAGAGCCATCTCGCATAACTGAATCAAAATGTTGACTAATTTTATTCTGATAGTTGAGAAAGAGCTTGATGAGATGCTCCACCCAAATCAATCATTTAGAACAGCCTAGCTAACTAATTAGATTATCATTTAGCAAAGAGAAACCACATTTGCATCGATATATTACCCCATCTGTTCATCAAATCTCCTCTAAACAAGAACTAAAACCACAGACCAACTACTGTTAGTAAAAACTACTGCACATAGTAAAAAACTGCATGATCATTCAAATCGCAAATGAAAAGCTAACAAAAATGGGATCGTGCTATCAGTACGTACAGAAAATCAGCAAAATTACCATCGGCTAAAAAAAATATCCTTCATCGGCAAAACTACCATTTCGTGCAGCAGGGATCGTGCTATCAGTAAATGCAGAATTGGTAAAATTACCATCAGCTAGAAAATATCCTTCATCACTACCATTTCGTGCAGTAGGGAGACTAAACACAGAAATCGGTAAAACTACCATAAGCTAGAAAATATCCTTCATCATTACTATTTCATGCAGCAGGGGATCGTGCTATCAATAAATACAGAAATTGGTAGAACTACAATCAGCTAGAAACATATCCTTCATCGCTACCTTGTTAACATATAAGACAGAGCACATAAGCTAAGATTAAGGATGCAGATGGACCTTGACTAACCTTTGAGCTCTGTTTTTCTCCAAAAAAAGCATGAGGCTGTCACTCTAATAGCATAAAAAATCCCCACGCCCTTAAAAAATCCCACATCACGGGAGAGTGAAAAAATCAGTCGAGAAATGCAGAAAAAAATCGCCCCTGGATCGGTGGGGGGCGCTCACCTGATGTGACCCTGCGCTTCTGGCCCCCCGACGATACCGAGTAGTTACAAGCGGCGAGCTGTGAGTAACGAGATGCGAAATCAACCAGGGGATGACGAAATGCGAAATCCCCCATGTAGAGAGAGGGGGGATGACGAGCCAAAATGAACAGGAGCGTGATATATTTCTCCGCTGCTGGCTCTCCCCTTTCTAAAATGTGGGACCGGTCCATCAGTTGCACGTGGGCGCGGTGGAAGCTTTGCATCGTTGGATGGAGGGTGACCAGTGGATGGAACCTACGCAACTGGACAAACCTACGGCCCGCCGTAATAGAGTCATTAAAAAAAATTTAATCGTGCCACGCTTCTCGTTACTTTTGCGCAATCGCTAGTCTTCCGCCTCCTGCGTTCTTTCTCGTACGCTGCCCCTTCACCAGACCTCCCCGTCGCCTTCCCAGTCGCCCACCAGATCCGAACTGCTCGCTCCGCCATTCCTTCTGTTGGCCATCTCCTCTATTGCTTCGCATCGTCCTCTCCTCGATTGTCTGTGTTTTGTAGCCGTTCCATTGGAGATGGTCTCGGATCAGGGCGATGATGCAACTAGGACGGCAACCAGCGCCGGGACGACCGTGACTGTGAGGAGGTGGTGTGTCATGCTCTGGAAGATACGGCAGCGTGTGAGGCTTGAGGTGAGCTTGGAGGCCTGGGACGGGTAGCCGGAGAAGAAGCGACAGCACGCATGGACCTGCTGGGCCATGGGGTACATTTCGTACCTCTATTTTTGCTCCCAGCTCTAGCTCTGGTCAATCGTATGGTTTATTGCTCGTTTTCTTTTCTTGCGGGGCATGGAGAGCTAGGCTCAGATCCATGGGAAGAAGTGTTGGCTGCAACTCCAGCTGATTAGCTAAATTGCAGCACAGACGGTGACTTATTGGCTGCAGCTCCAAATTCATAGTCGGTGAGGGACCAAACCTTTCTTATAGATGAAAACCTTGAAATTGAGAGCTTGTTGGTGGAGTAGGTTGCAGCCAACTCCTTGGTGTTGAATTTGAACGCCTTGAAATGTTGGAGGAGAGTTGCCATATGGTGGCTGGTTTACTGAAGGACAAAAAGGTTGAAGATTGGGGTGTAGGAGGTGAGATCTGGCCACTACTCTTAGAGTATTGGTTTGAGGAAGTCTTCATTCGAGAAATTTGTAAAATTTCTGAAGGAATCCATTAAAACTAGTGGTGTTCTTGCAAGAGTGTGAGGATGGAGCCCGCAAAAAAAAAAAAGAGTGTATGGTTAGAGCAAGAATCCTTCAGTTTTGTAGGCAGAGGAGCCCAAAAGCCAACGACAACCTACTGAGTTGCAGTCGGCTAGCTCTAGCTGCCAATTGATTTAGTTCTTTAATATTTGTGTACAGTGTTACTATACAAATATGCTATTTTTATTGTCTTCTGGCCTGCCCATATGTAGGCAGCTTTAACTATTTTCTTTCTATGTACCACTTGCACAATATCATATGAAGGTTGAATGGAATATTATATTGCTTATAGACTGCTTTTACACCACACCGTGGTCGCCCTTAGGAGTTAAGAGTCAAATGAATCCGAGCTACTTAGTGTTTCGAGGGCTAAATCAATTTAAAAGCATTTTTTCATAATTATCATGCATGCATGTATGCAGATCCTTCAATCATGGACAAATCCTTCCTAAATAGGCTGTGCTAATCTCATATCATAATCATGCATGAATAGGTAAAAAATGTATCAATATTTGTCATGTTGAAGTTTAGAAAATTGCTCCATATTCACTTAAATACATAGCACCTTTCACTAAAAAAAAAAGCAATAACATGTACACAAGTATGTATGTCACGCTACAGAAAATAAATGCCTAGATTTTGACGCATTTTTCCAGCAGATTTGGACGTGTCTTGGTACAAAACTACCTCATGTGACAAAAAACCTATCACCATGGTTAAAAACACGTTACAAAAACCCATCACCATATTACATGATATTTTGTAGCGTGACATCAAAGTTCATGTTAAAAACATCATGCATTATTTTATACAACTCACGTACGTGTCACCCATCTCACGTTCTTTTTTTTATCAAATCCATGTCACGTTTATGTTAGGGAAAATGGAACGGCGACAGTGTTAACTCTCACGCACCCATGGCCCATTCTCGTTAAGAGGGAAAAAAAAAAGAAATGTTAGATCATGCGTGAAAGTTTTTTCACTAGATCTAATAAGAGGATAATCCCCCTATCTTCCCTATGTTAAAGAGAGTTACAAATATTTTTCCATTTCAAGGTGACATGTACATAGCTACAAGTCCATTTAGGTTATGTCTCACACATTTAGGCCCTGTTTATAGGATATAAATCCGTAACTTTAGTAGAAATGTGTACTAAATCCTGAAAATTCCTAGAACATTGCTCCTCTTCCAAGCAAGCGCTTGATGGAAGAGCAGAGTTATGGAACTGTTGCTTCGATCAGGACTGGTGTCAACATCTGTAGATTCTCTTCAGTTAACACACCTTGTTTATGAGGAACCACCATGTGGTTCTGGCAGTGCACGGTTCTTGCATTGAACAACTACTAGTACAGATGTCCAACGCGACATGCGTGAGCGCGTTTCCCTAGCTAGTTCACCACTTATATACATACAACTTGCTCGTATCATTGGGGACAACAGATCTCTCAGCATGGATGGCAGGCGTTCTTCCGCTGCGCTCCTCTTCCTCGCGCTCGCGCTCGCCGCCGGCAGCCTTGCTGCGGTGGCGCAACTCCATCCGCCCGCCGGCGCGCGCTATATGCTCGTTGCCTTGCAGACAGGCCGCGGTAGCAATACCAAGTTAGCCATGAGGACAGCAGGCGGCATGTCCATCACCGGCTTCGCCAACGGGAAGCACGACTGGTTCGCCCTCCCGGGGGGCGAGGGCAGCAGCCGCCGCGGCGACATCCCCATGCAGGGCCTGGGCAACCTGCTGAGTGTGCTGGTGAACAATGGCACACACTAGGGGACCTGCTCGTGCTGCTGGGAGTAATAAGGTTGCGTCTGGTCGTCTATCCATTGTGCTTTCATTGTCGTTCATGTGTACGTACCTTATCTTTTTTAGATTGTTTTCTTTTCTTTTTTCTTTATCATGCTTAGTCCTGCCCAAATCATGTGTTACTGCTGTCTGTGTTCCACTCCATTTTAGAGAATTATTGTGGTCGGGTTAGCTACTAAGGCCACGTTTGGTTCAGCGTCCGTGACCTGCGTTTGCGTTCGGAACGTCAAAACCGAACCAAACACTCTGGAACGCACCCCTGCGTTTCGTAACGCACCAGCTTTTTTACCCGCAGCACCCACAGCCGGTCGCCCCCAGCTTTCGCAGCGTTTGCAATGGGAAGATGGGAAAATTTACCCGCCTGCCATCCGTTACACAGTGTACCGGTTCGATTCTTTCCTTCGTTCTCCTCTCGCTTCCCCCAATCCTGCACCATTCGCTAGGATTGGATGCCCTGCACCCCCGGCGGCCGCGCCCCCGCCCCCCGGCGCCCGCGCCCCCACCCCCTCGGCGCCCGCCCCCCCGGCGCCCGCGCCCGCGCCCCCGACGCCTGCGCCGGCACCGGCGCCGGCGCCCCTGCTCCCACGCCGGCCGCACCCCTGCTCCCACGGCGGCGCCCCTGCTCCCCACGCCGGCTGCACCCCTGCTCCCCACGCCGGCCGGTCCTGAAGGTTTGTGCGGTCTCCTTCCTTAAAAAATTCCTATATGTTAGAGATGGATGCATGCGTGTGGAGCTCACGAAGGGAATGAATCCGTGAAATTTGAAAAGCGTAGTGGTAGCTTCCTTGTAGTTTCGATCCTCTGGATTGGTCAATCGAATACATCATCATAATACTGTCGGCTAGTTAATTGGATTTGGATTGTCAAATGTATTATTGTCCTATCAAGAAACTTCTATTTATATAGAGATTAGTTGCAAGGAATAATCTTTGGATATTATAAGTTTTGTGATCTTATCTTTTGGTTACATGATTGCTTACAGGATCTGGATTATAGTCATTGGTATCTACCTTTTACTACTTGTTGGTAGGTCATTGTCATCAAGAATAAATAGGTCATCAAAGACCTTTATCTGTCACTATGCATATTAGATTCTATCTTTAATTGTGTTGTTACAGGAAAGTATGGTTAACCCTTTTAACTTGCAAGTTCCTTGGAAGTCTGGTTTGCTAGTTTATTAAAAGTCCATTTTGATTGTTTGCACACCTAATTATTCTGTGCTAAGCAAGTATGGGTTTCTAATTTTTAAATTGATTTCTTGTGCTAAAAAACAGTAGTTTTGTTCCCCAATCCTTAACAAAGTAGATTGGTGTAAGAAAGTAGATTGTAGAGGTATCGCTTTCAAATATTTGTAATAACTGTGTCTTGTAGTATTTTCTTCAGTTGTCTTTACTTTTTAAATTTATAAAGTACCATACTCACCAGTTTATTTCTATTTTCTTAACATTTGGAATAATACATTGATTGCTTGTGAATGAAAAAATAGTTGATTGTGATCCTCACATTAGTGATGGGTGAAAAGGCGGTGTGGGATAATGCCACTTTGAAACACTTCATTGACATTTGCAAGGAGGAGCTTATTCTTGGGAATAGACCAAATGGTTGTTTCATTAGAACTGGTTGGAAGAACCTTGAGGATAAACTTCTTGCAAGAACCGGGTTGAAACTAGTGAGGTCACAATTGAAGAATAAATTGGACAATATGAAAAAAGATTACACCATGTTCATGGAACTGAAAAATGCTGCCACTGGGCTTGGATGGGATGATGCGAATCAAACTGTTGAGTGTTCTAGCACGTGGTGGGATGAACATCTTGCGGTGAGTTAAGTTTTGTTTTTTGAAGGTAATTCTATTTGCCTTTGTTATATTTCGTTCCTAACCTTGCTAAATTTATTTTACAGCGATGCAACAACCCAGAGAGAGGTATCAAGTGTGTCCATGTCAAGTTTCGAAAGCGGGGGCCTGAAAGACATCTAGGCACCTAAGTGGGTTTTGGTGATAAATGTTAAAGCACATGTATATTTAATCGTGTTATTAAGCATGTGTGCAGGTGCTAAGGGTGACTGAGCAAAGCATATAGCGAAGCGTGAACCCTAAAAAAGGATATGAAAAGCGGCGTTCTCAAGTGTACTAAAAGACTAGATTTTATTTTTGAAATTGAGTATAGGAACGCCGTACTATCAAGAGGAACTTTGATCCACAAGTGTAGACATGGTAGTTGTGCTCAAAAGAACCCACAAAAATCATAAGAAACAATCCCACCACTCAAAAAGGGACTTCCTGTGAAATTCTTTGTCTAACCCGGAGTGTCTAGGTCTCAATCCGGAATGTCCGGACAGAGTGTCCGGAGTATCCGGACGTATACCCGGAGTATCCGGGTTACTGTTACCGGTCTGCAAAACACAGTGGTCCGGAGTCTCCGGACTCCTATGTCCGGAGAATCCGGACATATACCCAGAGTTTTCGGGTATCGCTCTCCCAACGGCTAGTTTCTGGGTGAGAGGGTATAAATACCCCCATACCCCCTCTCATTCTCTCTCTCTTGCTCATTTTCGACCAGAACAGCCTAAAAGCTAAAGAGAGCCCTCTCACTCCCCATTTGCTCCATTCTTGAGTGATTCTCTTAGGGGATTGAAGTGAGATTGTTGCAAGAGCTAAGATTGTGCAAGTAAGCCTTGATTTCATCTCTTGAGCACATCATCCAAGTCTAGCCCGTGGATTCTAGTTTATTACTCTTGGAGCTCCAAGCTCCTAGACGGCTAGGCGTCGCTTGTGATTGCGTGATTGATTTGTGAGCATCACAGCTGGTTTGTAATCTTCTTTCCTCTCCGAGGAATTCATAGTAAGTGACCCTTGGGTTGTAGCGTTGGTCTCACCCTTGGGAGAGGAGCATAGGAGTTCTTGAGCACCGTCTCTTGAACTCTTCCTCAACGGAGACGTAGCTCCTTTGGGAGTGAACTTCGGGAAACAAATTCTGTGTCACTCTCGCAATTCTAGCTTGCATTTGTGGTTATTTGCTTGTGAGACTAACTTTTTAGGGTTTGAGGGCGATCTACTATTACACAAGTCTCAGGAGTAGGACAACTGATGAGAAACACTCCAAAGGTACCACTAGTTCCTCTAAATTTACTGGATCCAATTTACAGCATCATTATCTTTATTTTTGTGTAGTTTGTTTCATACCCGGATAGTCTGGACATTATCTCCAGAAACTCCGGACACAGTATCCGGAGTATCCGGACATATGTGTTACTAACCATGTTCAAAGTATTTTAAGTTGCAGATTAGCCTATTTACTCCCCTCTTGGCATCTTGAGGTCCTTTCAATTGGTATCTGAGCGAGGTTCTCCATCTTTGAAGCTTAACCGCTTGGAGAATCAAGATGACAAGCGACACTTCATTCAAGGGTCCAGTCGATCCAATGGTTGAAGTTCAGAAGGAGAAGTCGTTTGAAAAATCTGAAGACAAGAAAAAGAATAGGCAACAAGAAGAGGAAGAAGAATTGGAAACAACCGACGATGAGATGTCATTCCAAGAATGCAAGGCTTGGAAGAAGAAGAAGAAATTGCAAAGAAAGAAAGAAAAATTAGGCACCAAAATTATAATCGAGTCAAGTGATGACTCGGACAATGATTACAAGAGAAGATCTTCAAGCTCTTCAAAAGTGAAGAAAAGAGCCGACTATCACCAAGTGGCTCATGACTACACATTTTAAATTCCTAGTGATCATAATACTTCAATTCACATGGGAAAGCCCCCTTATTTTGATAGAACGGGGTATAATCAATGGAAGACCAAAATATTTGGTTATTTGAGTGCAATTCACAAGGATCTTTGGAAGATCATTGAAGTAGGTTGTGAGATCCCGGAAGATGGAGAAGCCACAACGCCAGTGCAAGCATATATCTTACAAAGAAACTATCAAGCATTGAACATTCTTCTTTCTTCCGTGAGTCCGGAAGAGTTTGACAAGATTGAAGATTCTTCTACCGCCAAGGATGCTTGGGACACACTCCAAGTAAATCATCAAGGGTCAAGAAAAGTCTGAGAATCAAGAATCAAGACTTTGGAAGATGAACTAAGTCTATTCTCCATGAAGAAAGATGAAACCGTCAAGGAGATGTATAACCGCATGAAAAAGATCACCAATCAAATCAAGTCTCTTGGTGGAGATAAATGGGGTGATCGTGAGATAGTGGATAAGCTCTTAACCGTCTACATGGCTAGGGATGTGAAGCGTCCCCCCAATCAGGGAAGACTAAAAAGTGTTACTTTATCAGTCCAAGGAGGCTGATAACACTTTTATTACATCAGATGGTACATCACCGTATAACTCTACGCGGTAATGGGCAGTGAAGCGCCACTATCGCGAGGATTACAACTAAAACCCACACTACTACACTGGCTACGAAAAGAGGGTCATCAGAGTCTCGCGCCATGCGGAACTCCAGCGGTGGCCCTAACCACAGGCAAGACTGGGTGCAGGACGAAACCCTACTCAACGTCTTCGGGGATGTAGTCGAGATCTTCTGCTGTAAGAAGTAAGAATGGGGTGAGTACAAACGTACTCAGCAAGTACAACCACACCCACGGAGGGGTATTTCAGAAATCAATGCACAGGACAGTTCAAGGATAGGGTTAGTGTTTATTTACAGAAAACGCAGTTATATGCAAAGGTTCGTTTAAAACAATTTTCAAAACAAGCTTTTAAGTATCAAGGAGCACTTGGTGTTGGTACACACAGGATCCAAGTTCAAAGCTGCTACCGGACTCCCCATCCGCTATAGCACACGGCGCAACTGCCGGACATTCCCCAAACATCCCATACTAGCCCAACCATTCCCAGAGAGAAACACTAGTTTATGTGACCACACCGTAACTTGCCCAATACCGTGGGCACGGCTATTCGAATAGATTTTAACTCTGCAGAGGTGTGCAACTTTACCCACAGGTGGGGTACCACAACACGAACACCTTAGTGCCGGTGCAGATCCCATCAAAGCCCTTACCCACCTTAGCTAGACTTGACTAGCCACCACGGGATCCAACAAGGGGTCATTCGACCTATCACCGAGGTTTAACCGGGGCATAAGTCACACAGAGCTTATCCTGTCCCCTTGATCACCCGTCGCTCCCAGCTCTCCTGATGGCTATCAGACTAACTAGTGGGGTTAGGCTAAGCCGTTGCCCATACAACGGTCAAGTGGTTCGCACGACAGGAAGCTAGGTGAGACGACACATCAACTCGGTCCTTAGGGGTGACAAGATGGATATCTCCCTTTCTCGCTCAACCACATAGGTACGAGCACACCAATGGCAGATCATATAGAAATGCCATCCATCCCGTCTAACTCGTCTTTCAAAACCACATTGTATCCCTCCCACACGCACACACACTTTCTTTATAAAACCAGGTGGTCAAGGTATGGTTATCACAAATAAGGGTGGCTATCCTACCATGTTTCCAGCATGCAAAACCATGCAATTTTATAAAATAGGCCACTGGGTTGTGTTTATAAAAACTAGGACAGAAATATACATCAAAGGGCGGGATTGAACTTGCCATCATCAAACCCCTGCGGAAGGTCCTGATCGAAGCACTGTCCCTCGGGCTCGGGATCGCAGAACTGGTCCTCGTTCACCTGGTCACAGTCGGGACCTTCCTCGTTCACTCCGTGTCCTAAGGCGCAAACAAACAGACACACAATCAAGCGAAAGAACTAAAAGCTTTCATCGTTGAGCTTGAATCGGAAATAATTTAGTTATGGAGTTAGGGGTAATATTTTTGGGTGGTTTCTTAATGGCATGGCTAGAACTATACTAGAAAGGGCGTGGTAAAGTTTCGGGTCGATCGGAGATCGTTTCGCACATAAAATGACGAGGTAAAGAGGGGTTCAGGGGTTAAACAGGGGCCCAGGGGCTCATTTGTAAGTTTTCTGAAAAGAGAGGGGCTTGTTTGTGAATCCTAGAAACATTGGGGGTACGACAGAAAGTATGAGGGGTCTCTTTGAAAATAAACCTACATAGTGGAAGGGTCTTGTTTGGAAAAATAGTAAAGAGGGGGGGCCCTTCCTGCAAAAGTGTACAAAGGGTGGGGGCCCTTAACCGGATAGGGGGAAATGGGAGGGGCTTAAGGGCAAAATTGCCCCTTTCTTCCTCCTCTTGCCAGCAGGAAACAGAGGAGGGGAGGGGGAGGTCCGGCGCCGGCCAATCTCGGCGGCCCGAGGCCCGTTAGCGGCTCGGGTTTGGGGGGAAAGGGAGAGGGGGAGGAGGGGGTCCCATTCCGGGCCTTACTTCGGGCGGGGGTCGCGCGAGGCGGCCGGCCGACGGGGCGGGCAGCGGCGGGCAGTGCGGGCCGGCGGGGCGGCGAGGGGGGGCCTGGGAAGGGAGCTGGGGGGCGGCGGCACGGGTTGTGGGGGTGCCGGGGTGCGGGGGCCTATTTATAGGCGGCCGTGGTGGAGGAGCGGGCGGGCGGCTGGTGGCCGGCGGGGCAGCTCCGGGGCGGCCATTAATGGCGCTCGGGTCGCGACACGGCGTGCGGCAAGGCGCAAGCGCCGAGGGCGGCGTCGAGCACGTGGGGGAGGGGGCTGGGTGCTGTGCGGCACAGGGCGACGGCGCGAGCGGCGAGGCGGGGCGCCAGCGGCGGCGGGGCGGTGAGCCGTGCAGCGCGTGCGCGCCGCGGTACGGCCGTGCGCGTGCGCGTGGGCCGGACGCGTGCGCGTGCGCGGCTCGGCGGTGCGCGCGCGTACGGCGGCGTGCGCGGCCGGGGAACGGGGCGACGTGGCTGGGGCCGGAGGCCGGGCGGCGTGGCGAGCGACGGGCGGCACGGCGGGCGGCGCGGTCACGCGATGCACGCGCTGGGCGTGCGTGCGTGGGCCGTGCGTGCGTGCGAGGGGAAAGAGGTGGCCGTGGCTCGGAAGCCAAGCAGGAGGGGGGTGGCGCGGGCTGAGCGGCGCTCAGGAGCAGAGGAGGGGTGAAGAGAAGGGAGGAGAAGAGAGGAGGGAAAAGAGAAAAAGAGAGAAAAGAAAGAGAGGAAAAAGGAAAGAAAGAAGAGAGAAGAAATGGGAGAGAGAGAAAAGGGAAAAGAAAAAGGAGAGCAAGAGAGAAAAGAAAGGGAGGGGGGGTCGCGTCGGTGCCGATCGCGGCGGCGACCACGGTCGGTCGGCCACGCGCGTGCGTCATCCGCGCACTGCGCGAGAAAAGAATTGCGCCGGCGTTGATTGCGGAAAAGCGGTCGCGCGTGGTCGTCGGCCGCCGAGCGGTGCGGGATGGGACAGCGGTCAAGTCCGGTGTCGGTCAGAAAGGGTTAGGGCTAGGGTTTTGACGATGAATGGCTTTTAAACGAGGCACTCTAGCGCGTGATTTAATTTGGTGAATTTTCAGGGTGTCACAAACCTACCCCACTTAAATGGATCTCGTCCTCGAGATTCGGCTGGCTCCTAAACAGATGGGGAAATTCCTTCTTTAGAGCCTCCTCGCGTTCCCAAGTTGCTTCTTCTACTCCATGCCTGCTCCATTGAACCCTGCATATCCGTACTTCGGAGTTTCTTGTCCTCCTAGTGACAGTGTCCAGAATTTTGACCGGTACTTCCTGGTATCGCAGATCCGGTTGCAGGTCTATTGTTTCCACCGGCACGTGTTCACCCTCGGGTACTCTCAAACATCTCCTTAATTGCGAGACGTGAAACACTGGGTGTACATCCGACATTTCTTCTGGTAACTCCAGTCGGTATGCTACTGCTCCGACTTTCTTCAGAACTCGATACGGTCCAATGTATCGAGGGGCCAATTTTCCTTGTACCTGAAACCTTCGCGTTCCTCGAATGGGCGATACTTTGAGATAAGTGAAATCTCCTGGGTTGAAACTCATTTCTCGCCTTTTCTTGTCTGCGTAGTTCTTTTGTCGGGACTGCGCTGCTTTTAATTTCTCGCGGATCTCCGCTACTTTTTCCTCTGCTTCTTTTATGAGTGCGGGTCCTACTAGGGCACGTTCTCTGACTTCTGACCACATCAGGGGAGTTTTGCACTTCCTTCCATAGAGAGCTTCGAATGGCGACATGCCCAAGCTGGCTTGGTAACTATTATTGTACGAGAATTCTGCATAAGGCAGCAGTCCTTTCCGTAGGTCAGAACACATGCTCTCAGCATATCTTCCATAATCTGATTTACCCTCTCGGTTTGACCGTCCGTCTGCGGATGATATGCGGAGCTGAAATCTAGCTTGGTGCGCATGGCTTGATGCAAGCTTTTCCAGAACCTAGAGGTAAATTGGGTCCCTCTATCTGAGACAATCCTGCTAGGTACTCCGTGTAGCTTTACTATGTTCTCCACATAGAGTTTTGCCAGCTTTTCTCCACCGTAATTAGTTCGTACGGGTATGAAATGTGCCGATTTAGTGAGTCGATCCACTATTACCCATATGGAATCGTGTCCCTTCTGTGTTTTAGGTAGACCCACTACAAAGTCCATTCCTACCTCGTCCCATTTCCACACCGGGATAGGCAAGGGTTGCAATAATCCTGCCGGCTTTTGATGTTCGGCCTTGATCCTTTGACAAGTGTCACAATGAGCCACAAATCGTGCAATATCCGCCTTCATTCCATTCCACCAATATTTTTGCTTTATGTCCATATACATTTTGGTGGATCCTGGGTGGATGGAGTAGGCTGAGTTATGGGCTTCGTCCATGATTATCTGCTGAAAGTCTCCATTCTGGGGTATACAAATCCTATCCTAGTACCATAACGTTCCCTTATCGTCTACTCTGAAGCCCGGTGCTTTGTTTTCTCCAGTTTGTCTGCAGATCTTTACTAACTCCTGATCTGAGCCTTGAGCCTCTCTAATTCTATCCTCTAGTGTTGATCGGAGGGTCAGTACATGGTTGGAACCTTGAGGAACAATGTGCACATTTAATCGTGCCATTTCCTCGCGCAGATGGTCACCCTTGGGTCCATAGGATTTCCGACTTAAGGCATCAGCTACCACATTTGCTTTCCCGGGGTGATAATGAATTTCCAGGTTGTAGTCCTTGACCAACTCCAACCACCTTCTTTGCCTTAGGTTCAAATCTGGCTGGGTGAAGATATACTTCAGGCTCTTATGGTCGGTGTAAATCTCACACTTATTTCCAATCAAGTAGTGTCTCCAAATCTTAAGGGCATGCACTACGGCTGCAAAT
Organism: Panicum hallii; assembly: GCF_002211085.1. Taxonomy (NCBI): domain Eukaryota; kingdom Viridiplantae; phylum Streptophyta; class Magnoliopsida; order Poales; family Poaceae; genus Panicum; species Panicum hallii. Next base: position 2,125,663 of record NC_038048.1, on the reverse strand, counting down.
TCCAAATCATGGGTCGGATAGTTCTGCTCATGAGTCTTGAGTTGGCGGGAGGCATATGCAATGACTTTCCCGTCTTGCATCAGCACACACCCTAATCCTTGTCGGGATGCGTCACAATAAATAACAAAGTCCCGATGAATGTCCTGTAGGGTCAGCACTGGGGCGGTTGTCAGCCTTTGCTTCAATTCTTGGAAACTTCTTTCACAAGATTCTGTCTAGGCGAACTTCTTCTCCTTCTTACGAAGTTCCGTCATGGGTCGGGCTACCTTGGAGAATCCCTCAATAAATTTCCGATAGTATCCGGCTAATCCAAGAAAACTTCTGATTTCACTAACATTGGTCGGTCACTGCCAGTTGGAAACTGCTTCGACCTTCTCTGGGTCCACTGCTACGCCTTCCGCGGTCAGGATGTGACCAAGGAAAGCTACTCTCTCCAGCCAGAATTCACACTTGCTAAACTTGGCATATAGCTTATGTATCCTCAGCTTTTCCAATACTACCCGCAGGTGTTGCTCATGTTCCCGAATACTCTTGGAGTAGACAAGTATGTCGTCGATAAAGACTACGACAAACTTATCTAGCTCGTCCATGAATACCTTATTCATGAGGTTCATAAAATAGGCAGGGGCATTGGTTAGTCCGAAGGACATTACGGTGAACTCAAACTGCCCGTAACGGGTGACAAAAGCTGTCTTAGGGATGTCACTTTTTCTAATCTTGAGCTGAAAATATCCTGACCTCAGGTCGATCTTGGAAAAATACTTGGCCCCTTTTAGCTGATCGAAAAGGTCATCAATCCTGGGAAGTGGGTACTTATTCTTGATGGTGACCTCATTCAATGCCCGGTAATCCACACACAACCTCATGCTCCCATCTTTCTTCTTGACAAACAGAACTGGAGCTCCCCACGGCGACGAGCTTGGTCTGATGAAGCCAATTCGTTGCAGTTCTTCTAGTTGCTTCTTTAACTCCGTCAACTCAGAGGCTGCCATCCTATAGGGTCTCTTGGCTATAGGAGAGGTTCCGGGGATAAGGTCTATGACAAACTCTATATCCCTATCCGGCGGCATACCGGGAAGCTCTTCGGGGAATATGTCTGGGTATTTGTTTACTACCGGGACTCCTTCTAAGGGCTTGGCTTCCATGCTAAATATCATTGGGTCAGGCTTACTATCCCGGGTATGGCAGATCACTTGTACCCCTTCGGGGTTTGTTAGGTGTACCACCTTGTCGGTACAGCCTATGAGACCATTGTGTCGGCTTAACCAGTCCATTCCAAGGATCACGTCTATTCCTCCAGACTTAAGTACTACCAAGTCTGCTAGAAAGTCTACCCCACTTAAATTGATCCTTACCCGTGGACAACCTAATTTGCAATTGATGTCGCCTCCAGGCGTCCGGGTTAATAGGGGTGTTTTTTAGTAGTATTGTAGGTATTTGGTGTTTCTCCACACAGCTTGAGGATATAAACGAGTGCGATGCTCCAGAATCAAATAATACTGTTGCCAGAGCCGAGTTGACTAGGTACTCACCGAGCACTACGCCCTGAGCTTCTTGAGCCTCCTGCGCGTCGATGTGGTTGACGCGGGCTCGTCCAAATGATTGCTGGGGCTGCTTCATCTGCTGGCTGTTGTCGTTGTTGCGGATGGGCACTCGGTTGGCACCGGTTAGGGCTGGTCTGGGTCCATTCACCGTGTTGGAGAAGGCCGATGTAGCCGGCTTATTCTTGGCATAAGGGCAATTGGCGATGAAATGCCCTGTTTCACGGCAGTTGAAACAGGCCCTAACATTGCTGTTGTCGGAGGCGACCAGGCTTGTATTGCTCTGCAGAGCCCTCATGGTATTCTGACTCCTAGGCTGTGTGTCAGGGGCCCGTGATCCTGTCACTTGGGACTGAGTCCTATACTGCATTGGGGCCTGAGATCTTGGTGCAGTATAGCTGAAGTTTCTTGGCTTTTGGAAACGGTCCTGTTGGCGGGCCTTACTTTCCAGGAATTTGCGTTTGTTATCCTTCCTCTCTTCGGCTTTGGCCCTTTCCGTAAGGATAGCCTTGTTCATCAGGGTGTTGAAGTCCGGATAGATCTGAGGGGTAAGCAGGGTCCGGAGTTCGGGGTTTAATCCCTTCTTGAACATGTCTTGTTTCTTGTCGTCGTCGTTTACTTCCTCCGGCGCATATCGGGCCAATTCTATGAATCAGTGGGTGTACTCCTCCACCGTCATGCTTCCTTGTTGCAGTGCGCGGAGTTCATCCGCCTTGCGCTTCATGGTGGCCGAAGGGATGTGATAGCGGCGAAACTCCCTCACGAATTCTCCCCAAGTGATGGTAGAGGCATCTTCGGCTGCAGCACAGTAATTTTCCCACCAAGCTAATGCGGTTCCGGTGAGTTGGTGGGCCGCCAGAAGGACTTTGTCCCGGTCCTGGCATTCGAATGGTTCGAGCTTCCTCTGGATTACTCGTAACCAGTCGTCTGCATCCAAAGGGTTGCAGGATCCGGCAAAGGTGGTGTGGCAGAACCAACCTGAATTATACCGGCTCAAGTACGCGAGTCCATTCCAGAGGGCTCCGACGTACTTCAAACGGTATAATCCCTTGGCCTGTCGGGTAATGTCCCGATAAACCACCGATACACAGGATCAAATAAGGTTACCTCACACGAAGGTGAGTCCAGAGATACAATCACCATCACATTTTTACATCACAGGCACTTATATTACAAGAGTTTGCAGAGTATCATAAGTAATAGAGTGCTAAAAGTTTATTACAAACCAGTTAAAACCTTCGAGTTTGTAGCAGCGGAATTTAAAGTAGGGTAACTAAACACGTCGCTAGTAATAACATCATGCTAAGCCCGAGCATGATATTACTCGTTAGGGTCGGTGTTGGCCGGGGACGGTTCCCACTCCACGGACCAACCATCAGGCACAGCAGAAGGCCAAGGCATAGGGTAAGTAGGTTCTTCAAAGACATTACCTGAAACAACATTATATAGCAAGGCTGAGTATACTAATACTCAGCAAGGCTTACCCGGGGTTGGGTATACTTAGCCCATAACTAGACCATGCAGGCTTTGCAAAAGGTTCTGGATTTAGCTTTTGCTGAAAAGTAATAAAGAGTAGATCCTTAATTTCAACTTTTAGCCTTTAGGTTCTAGTTGATTATCCATTCTAGGTAAGCACCTATAACTACTCAAGCATAGTATAATCTTTAATCAAACATCATCTTTGATAATCATAACATTGCTCTTCTTACTCTATGTGGTAAAAGAGATAAGCAGTCTCAAGCTTCGTGAGAGGCGGACGATTCTGAATCGAATTTTAAACCTTGCAAGGTAAACCTAACTCACATGCTTGGAACTCCAACAGGCCGTTCCGAAGCAACCGTTTGCCTTTCATTCCGGGTCGTGGAACAATACCACCACAAGCGACTGCTGGACTATACGCACATCCAATGTGCAGGACATACGTCTGTAGCGCGACTACATGACCGTATTCCTGTCTGCTCTGCAGAACGTACTCTCACAGTCGGTGCGTGTAAACATAAAATAAAAGTCGAGTGGTGGGAGACGAGTCCACTTGCCGGGCCGATTGGTTACTAGGCTTACCGCTTACCATATTTCGCGGCATGTGGCTAGTACTTTCAAACGCTTAACTGCCACTACCACACACTGCAACCTTAACCAAATTCATCAACACAGACGGGGTATCACTTTCTTCCATGAAATTACAAGTAACCCCGTCTGTCATCCTTATAGTGATTGCAGGAAAGAAAATAATCAATTCCTATATCGCGCGAGTGACAGGAAATCACTCGACTTCTACCGGTCCTATTAGCATAGCACTAGTCGGACTCAGGTTCTAATGTTCAGTACATTGGTTCCTAGAAATATGCATCTAGGGTTCCATTACAATTCCTAGACTTAATGCATAAATATAGATAAATAAGCATAGGTTGCAGTGTAAAGAAAATAATAGGATATGTCCGGGGCTTGCCTTCACTGGCGGGGCTGGGGTCAGAAATATTAATAAAACCTTCCGAACTCAGGTTCGGGGCTTCAGTTAATTCCTCAGTGATGTTCCCGGCGGCTTCAGAGATTTCCACTTCAGGCTCCTGGAGGATCTGATAGTCACCGTCGGCCGGAAACGTCAAGTCTATATGCGATCAAAAGGATGCAGTTTAGAAAATGCATTAATCTATATTCTATTTCACGATAAAGTTGCAATCCAATACATTCAACATTACACACTAGCAAACAACACAAACTCCCATACTGGGCAGTCATTTATCGAGTATTAAGTAAATTACTTAGTCACATTAAGCAGTAGGGTTATCTACATTGAGCAACATGGTTAGCTATCCTAACACTTATCTAACTACCTTAAGTAGCATGGTGGATTATTTTAAATTTGAAAGTTCCAAAATAAAAGAGGTTAAGTTTAAATCAAAGTTAAGTTTGTAACTTGCACAAAGTTATTTAGAGTTCATAGAACATTCATGTCAAATTTCATAAGTAAACAACATGAAATGACAAGGTTAAGTATTCATTACTCCTTAAACTTAAATTTAAAATACAGATAGAAATATTTTGTTTCAAACTAAGCTCTATTAACAAAAGTCATAGAGTTTGAAATCTATTTTCTAACAAAACAGGTTTTGTTATTTTTGGATTTTTCTGTGAATTACTACGAATTTTACAAGGCAGAAAATGCTTTCACATGAAATAACAATCCTTCACTTACTTCTATTTTAAATACAGCACAAACCATTTATTTTCATAACATGGTCATAAAACAGAAGTGATAGAGTTTGAAATGAAGATTCAAGTCCAACTGGTTTTACATTTTTTTGAATTTTCTACGATTTTCTAGGAATTTTCAAAGTTCAGCATATTGGAAAGGAAGAAAAGATTGAAAACTTTCATATAGGCCCTCGGAAAGATTTCAGACCTCGCAATGTGGTCCCTATGGCCGGAAACAGAGCACCGGCGGCGGTTTAAGGCTAAATTCCGGCGAGGTGGGGCATCAAGGGGGGAGGAGTGTTGGCCTATGGGCACTAGGAGTTTGAGGCGCACCGATTGGCGTTCTTGGAAGGAGAGGGGATGGCCGGAGGAGGTCCGCCGGCGTGGAGGCCGAAGTGCGGCGGCGGGGTGGCGCTGGGGGCAATGTTCCGGTGTGCGGGGAAGGGAATGGCCGAGCTGGGGAGCTGCAGTGGGGCACGGGGGAGCTAGGGGTGCTGCCAATTTGGGGAGGAAGTGAACGGAGGGAAGAGCTTCACGGCGACCGAGCTCACGGCGGCATCAATGGAGGCGGCGGGTCTGTACACGCGCGGGGAGGGTCTGTAGCGGCCTTTTATAGGCGATTGAGGAGGGGAAAAGGAGCACGGCGGGCAGGGCCTCATCTTGAAGTTGCTACGAGAGGGGGGGGGTGAACCATAGGCGCTCGGCGGCGACAGAGGCGCCGGCGAGGCAGCGTTGCAGTGCGCGGGCGCCGTGGCGTGCGGGCAAAGTGCCAGCGGCAGGGGCTAGAGCGGTGGAGGGATGGTGAGGCGACGCGTGGTCGAGGGGGAGGAGCAGGAGGTGGAGGGCGGCGGCCAAGAGCGGCGCCCTGCGCCGGCGGCAGGGAAGCCAGGCGAGCAGAGCAGAGGAGCAGGAGCTCAGGGAGGAAGAAGGGAGAAAAAGGAGCCGAGGACTTAACTGGAATTTGCAAAAACTTTAAGGACTGCACTGTAAACAGATACTTTCCCACTGATCCAGAGTTCAAATGAGAAGGTGGCCAAAAAGAAAGTTGTAAAACTTTTCAAAACCTATAACTTTGCTTTAGAGCTCAAGCTCAAAAACTTAAAGTACACATTTTATTTCACCTTTTTACACTCAAATCGAACTTTACAAAAATTTGTCCTAATAAAGCAATTTCTATGGACCTTTGGGCTTGTTTGTAAGCATTTAATGCTGATCATGATGACATCTACTTTTTCACTTTGACCCTTGGTAAATTTTGGAAAGTTACTTTATGCTTCAACTAAATTACATGAAAGGGTTTGTATTTTTATAAATTTACACTAATACCCTTAATTTCACAATTTTTGCTAGATTTCCACACAATTTCACACATACCAAACATTATTTCTATGGGTTTGATCTAATTGACACCTAGGGTGTCACAACCTTCCCCCCTAAAAGGAATCTCGTCCCGAGATTACAGGGATGAGGTGATAAGAGTATAGATACCTAAGAATTCTTGAGAAAGTCTGGGAAGTTCTTCTGAAGATAGTCTTCGGTTTCCCAGGTAGCTTCTTCCTCTGTATGATGATCCCATTGGATTTAAACATTTTGACCGTTGCTCTTCTAGTACTTCTTTCCTTGGTATCTAAGACTTTGATTGGAAGTTCCTTATAAGAAAGATCTGGCTCGATGTCGATACTTTGTGTATCAACGATTTCGGTAGGAACACGAATACATTTCTTGAGCTGAGATACATGAAAGATATTATGAATGGTTGCTAGTTGAGGAGGAAGTTGAAGTCGATAGGCTACGGGTCCACAATTTTCAAGGATTTTAAAAGGACCAACGTAGCGAGGAGCGAGTTTGCCCTTGATACCAAAACGTTGAACACCTCGAGTAGGAGATACTCGTAGGTATACAAAATCACCTACTTCAAACTGTATGGGTTTTCTTCTTTTATCTGCGTAGCTCTTCTGTCTTGATTGAGCTGCTTTAAGATTATTCCGAATGATCTTTACTTTTTCTTCTGCTTCATTAACAAGATCAGGTCCGAAAATTTCTCGTTCACCAGTCTGAGACCAATTCAAAGGGGTTCTGCATTGACGACCATATAAGGCTTCAAAAGGAGCCATTCTAATACTTGACTGATAACTGTTATTATAGGAGAATTCTGCCAGAGCTAAGCATTTGTCCCAATGCTTATCATACTGGATCACACAAGCTCGGAGCATATCTTCTAAAATTTGGTTGATCCTTTCTGTCTGCCCATCTGTTTGCGGGTGATAAGCAGAGCTTCGGATTAACTTGGTTCCAAGAGTTTGTTGAAACTGTTCCCAGAAACGGGCAACAAACTGTGCTCCACGATCAGAGATGATCGTTTTAGGTATCCCATGGAGACGAACGATTTGGTCTAGATATATTTCTGCATACTTCCTAGCAGTTTAAGTGGTATGCACTGGAAGAAAATGAGCGGTCTTGGTTAACCTATCCACAATTACCCAAATAGAATCATGCTTTTGAGAAGTATTGGGTAAACCTACTATAAAATCCATACTGATGTCCTCCCATTTCCAAGAAGGAATAGATAGAGGTTGCAGCATACCAGAAGTCCTTAAATGACTGGCCTTAATTCTCTGACAAACATCACACTCAGAAACGTATTTTGCTATTTCTCTTCTCATACGAGTCCACCAAAAATTTTGTTTCAAATCTTGGTACATCTTTGTACTACCAGGGTGCATAGCAAACTTAGATAGATGTGCTTCGTCCATTATTTGCTTACGAAGCTGATGGTTCTTGGGTACAACCATACGTCCCTTAAACAGTAGAACTCCTTTAGAATCCTCTTGGAAACATTTATACTTCTCTTCTCCTTTGGCTAACAGTTGCTTGATCAATTTAACTCCTTTATCGTGTTGTTGTGCCATCACAATACTACTATGGAGTTTAGGCTCAATGGCTATATAATTTAGACTGCCTTGAGGAACAATTTCCAGATTAAGTTTGCTCATTTCCCAACAAAGAGTTTTGCTAAAAATTTCTACTGATAAACAATGACAATGTGACTTGCGGCTAAGTGCATCCGCAACCACATTGGCTTTGCCTGGATGATAGTGAACTTCAAGATCATAATCCTTTATAAGTTCCAACCAACGTCTCTGCCTCATGTTTAAATCTGCTTGTGTAAAGATGTACTTTAAGCTCTTATGATCCGTATAAATATTGCACTTGGTACCCATAAGGTGGTGTCTCCAAAGTTTAAGTGCATGTATGACAGCTGCAAGCTCAAGGTCATGAGTAGGATAATTCTGCTCATGCGTTCGAAGTGCTCTAGAGGCATATGCAATTACGCGGTTGTTTTGCATAAGTACACATCCTAGTCCGGTGCCTGATGCATCACAATAAACATCAAACGGTTGGGATGGGTCTGGTTGAGCCAAAACTGGAGCGGTGGTAAGATGTGCTCTTAAAGTGTGGAAAGCCTCTTCACATTTCTCATTCCAGGAGAATTTCACTCCTTTCTTCAACAACTCTGTCATGGGCTTGGCTATTCGAGAGAAGTCTGGAATAAAACGACGATAATAGCCAGCAAGACCGAGAAAACTACGGATTTGATGAACCGAAGTAGGAGGTTTCCAATCCATCACTTCTTGAATCTTACTAGGGTCAACAGATATACCGTCCTTAGAGATGGTATGACCTAAGAATTTGACGGTGTCAAGCCAAAATTCACATTTAGAGAACTTGGCATACAAGCGATGATCTCGCAGACGTTGAAGAACAACATGAAGATGTTTAGCATGATCTTCAAGAGTTTTGGAATAGATTAGAATATCGTCGATAAAAACTACGACGAATTTGTCCAGTTCCGGCATGAAAACAGAGTTCATGAGATACATGAAATATGCCGGTGCATTGGTAAGACCAAAGGACATAACCAGATATTCATAAAGTCCATATCTGGTGGAGAAAGCTGTTTTCGGAATATCACTTGGTTTAATCTTTATCTGATGATACCCGGAGCGAAGGTCAATTTTAGAAAATATCTTAGCTCCGGCTAATTGATCAAACAGAATATCAATGCGGGGAAGAGGGTACTTATTCTTGATAGTAACCGCATTGAGGGGACGATAGTCGACACATAGTCTAAGACTATTATCCTTCTTTTGACAAACAAGGCAGGGCATCCCCAAGGTGAAGCACTTGGGCGAATATAACCCTTATCAAGAAGTTCCTGAAGTTGTAGTTTTAACTCTGCCAATTCATTGGGTGGCATCCGATAAGGTCTCTTAGAAATAGGGGCGGTGCCAGGTTGTAGTTCTATAACAAACTCAACCTCTCGATCCGGGGGCATTCCTGGTAATTCATCTGGAAAAACATCTAGATATTCGCATACAACAGGAATATCCTCTAACTTGATTCCCGTTGTATTATACACACAAGATTTGGTATATTCCGGTGATGGGAGATAAAGGATGGTATGTCCATATTCTGGAGAATTTATTTCCACCTCTCGAGAAAAGATATCTAAAGATACTCGATGTCTGGTCATCCAATCCATGCCTAGGAGAATATCCATCCCTTCTAGATTTAATGAAATTAAGTCCGTTCTTATTAGAGGGCTACCCAACTGAATTGGTACACCTCTACAAATTTGATTTGATGCAATTCTACCTCCTGGGGTTGTTATCATATAGGTTTCATTTGTGGGGTAGAAATCCAATCCTATTTTGGTCCCAAATCTTGTACTGATAAAACTATGGGTTGCACCAGAATCAAAAAGTATAATAGCAGGATGATGGTGTAGAATGAATGTACCCGTCATTACTGGTGCACCTTCCGGGAGTTCCGATAGAGTGGTGAAATTCACTCTTCCTTGACGGACCTGCATCATTTGCTTCTTGCCTTTATTCTGGAAGTTGGAGTTGGAAGCCTGTCCAGGAAATGTCTTCTTGGGTTGGGGGCAGTCTTTAACAAAATGTGCTGGACTACCGCAGTTGAAACATCGATTGGTGTTATTTCCTTGATTAGACTGCGGAAGGTTCGGCCTTGGACCAACTGGTCGTTGCTGCTGCTGATATTGAGGCACTGGTGGCCTGTTATATCGGGGCGGCTGAGGAGGTCTAGCTACCCATCTGCCTGTGGGAGCATTTCTGGGCGGAGCTCGGAAAGTCGGGTTTTGAACTAACCGATACCTCGAAGGTTGTGCATTCGAGGGTCCAGTAGATACTTTTTGCTTCTTCTCAGCAAGATGTGCCGAGATACAGTCCTCTTGGGTAATGGCCATATTGACCAATTCATTGAAATTGTTAGCCTTGACCAAATTCAAGCGCTCCTTCAGCTTAGTGTTCAATCCACGACGGAAACGATCTTTCTTCTTGATGTCTGTGTCAGCATGGTAGCCTGCATACTGGCACAAATGATTAAAGGCTTGTGCATATTGGAGTACCGTGCTGTTCCCTTGAGTCAGTGCCAAAAATTCATTGAGCTTCCGCTCAATGAGTCCCTCCGGGATATGGTGCGCTCTGAAGGCTGTCTTAAATTCTTCCCAATTGACAACATGTCCATCTGGCTGCATTGTATAGTAATTGTCCCACCAAATGCGAGCGTTACCACGAAGCTGCTGGGCTGCGAAAAGAGTTTTGTTTGCTTCGGAGCACTGAACCGGGAGTAATGCAAACTTAGACTCGATGGTTCGGAGCCATGCATCTGCATCCAGGGGTTCTTCAGTCTTATGAAAAAGTGGGGGTTGGGTGCTGAAGAAATCCTGATAACCAGCCGAGGGATGCTCCTCACGTCCACGTTGAGGAGGACGAAACTGATGTTGCTGGGCCTGTACTAGCATGTTTAGGAGTTCAGTCTGACGGGCCATCACTTCCGCTAGATTTGGTGGTGGCGGAGGTGGTTGTTGTGAACCACTAGCTTGTTCCTGTCTGAATCCCTCTGGGGTTCCGCGCGTAGCGCCAACCATCTGAAATATAGAAGTTATCCATGAGCATTCGCCAATACTTGCTTCTAATTTCAGAAATCATATCATAGCATATACTAGCACAGTACAAAGGAATCACTCCAAATCTCAAGTGTTAACTCCAGTAACTCAAATTTTACATAACCAACTGAAACTTATTCCATGTTACACCACAAGGTTCCAAACCAGATCGTACATAGGTTTGCCACATATTCTACAACAAGTGGCTCACACATTATCCAACTACTCACTCCCATGTCACACGCACTATCTACATCTAGGATGTCATCAACTCAAACGAGTCTAGAAGTCATCGAGGTTGCCCACGGATGACTGACTACCGGAGGAGGAATGGTAAGGACTAAGAACAGGATCTCCATGTTCAGAGTCAATTCCCGAGACTCCTTCGACTTCTTCAGGGTCTTCTTCTTCATCATCTTCTGGTTCATTAGCAACTGGTTGCGCTGGTTGCTCATGAAGCATGTTGATGTGGTCAATAGCTTCGCCCAGATTAAGGTTGAGCTCATGAACTTGCTCTTGGAGGAAGTCGATAACAGTATCACGCTGAGTAATGAGGGCATCACTCTCAACAATTTGTTCTTCTCGATGCTGTATAGTTTCTTCGCGCTGAGTAATTTCTTCTTCCTTGGCAGTGATAGTAGCTTGGAGTGCCTCAATCTGTGTGTTCTGTCGGCCAACCTGATTACGATACCTTTGGGCTATGTTGGTCAAGCGATAGATACCGTGCTGCTGAAGCGTCTGATAACGGTACTGTGCACTCATGAATCGAACGGCAGTACGTAGGGTCTCTCCAGCCAGAGTTCCCAGTAAATGGTCACAATATGCCACTCTGAAAGTCCATTCCGGGTCACGAAAATCCAATGCAGGAAACAAGCCGATAGGATATCCTGCAACTTCCTCAGGATGTTGATCACAGAAGGTATGAATAGCTTCTATAGCTGCTGCTTCAAAAGTATCGGCAAGGCGATGACCAACCACATTTACTTCAATCGGTGACCACAAAGATAAAGTAGGATGCGGAGGAATAGTCATTTTCACCCGGCAACGAGGAACATCTTCTTCATCATACTCTACTCCATCATAGGGTGGAGGCTCAGTGTAGCCAAACACCTGAAGAGATTCCCACAAAAGACGAGGAAAACCCTCCCAATGCAAGGCATTGGTATGAGCGTGTCCTGCGGAATCCCAAAAGAACCTAGGAAGCTCAGCCATCTGAAACAAGGACTCAAATGGTGAGATTATAAGTTTTCAACCATACTCCTTGAGAAGACTGCGGAAAAATTGTGAGTTAGCTTGATAGATTGGTTGGAATACAGCTATCCTCACAGAGTAAAGGAAACCAGATGACCTACCCTGATAACAGCAGAGTCTAAAAATCGAAAGATTACTCTAGCTCTCGAGAATAAAGTGATAGAGATAGAAACATTAACCTTAAAGCTATCAAAAACTAATCATTTCAAAATTATACTATTTACTAACACACTCCAGATAGCCCTAAATCATCAAACCATGTCACTCATTCAATCAAATCAAGGAATATGCATGCACGTGCTACACGTCCTCACATTCAAAATGACTTCCAAAATACTTGGACTTATACGATTAATTCCGGTGGCACAATATATTCGTCTCTCCCTATAATATCTAGTCGAATATCCCTATTCGTCCTAACCTATTTAATCGTGGTTAGTGTACCTGCAGAAAACCACAATGAATATATGGACCTTCCATGCCAGCACTCATGAAAGCGTCCCCAAACATTACTGTTCACTATAGAAACAGCATCTGTACAATTACGCCGTACAGACAACGTTAACATACGTCATTGAAACAACGTATTCACAAGATACCGCAAAATGCGGGGGTATTGCTATACCCTATTACTGACCATATACTCCCAATATCATCAACCTAAGTTGATATATTGGCAGCATCTCAAGTAGGCCACTGCTTGAGAAACAGCGTTCGGTTCGCATCACCGACGGGAAGGCTAACTCCCCAGTTAGCTGAGGATCCTTACCTTCTTACCTCACCATCGAAGATGTCGTTACAGAAAGTAAAGTTGGATTGTGCACAAATTTAAGTCTAGCAGAAATGTAGTGCTGGAAGTTAGAGTTATATACATATACTATAGCCACCTATAATTCCCATATTAACATTACCCTAGGGCTTTACGTACTAAGCACAATCCTTAACGAATCCAACGTAGTTTTGCCAAACATTTTGTTGGTCAAACTTTTTATACTGAAAATGTTTTTAAGGTAAAATGTATCTCCAGAATAACCTTATAGCTCTGATACCAGCTGTGGCAGAACCAACCTGAATTATACCGGCTCAAGTACGCGAGTCCATTCCAGAGGGCTCCGACGTACTTCAAACGGTATAATCCCTTGGCCTGTCGGGTAATGTCCCGATAAACCACCGATACACAGGATCAAATAAGGTTACCTCACACGAAGGTGAGTCCAGAGATACAATCACCATCACATTTTTACATCACAGGCACTTATATTACAAGAGTTTGCAGAGTATCATAAGTAATAGAGTGCTAAAAGTTTATTACAGACCAGTTAAAACCTTCGAGTTTGTAGCAGCGGAATTTAAAGTAGGGTAACTAAACACGTCGCTAGTAATAACATCATGCTAAGCCCGAGCATGATATTACTCGTTAGGGTCGGTGTTGGCCGGGGACGGTTCCCACTCCACGGACCAACCATCAGGCACAGCAGAAGGCCAAGGCATAGGGTAAGTAGGTTCTTCAAAGACATTACCTGAAACAACATTATATAGCAAGGCTGAGTATACTAATACTCAGCAAGGCTTACCCGGGGTTGGGTATACTTAGCCCATAACTAGACCATGCAGGCTTTGCAAAAGGTTCTGGATTTAGCTTTTGCTGAAAAGTAATAAAGAGTAGATCCTTAATTTCAACTTTTAGCCTTTAGGTTCTAGTTGATTATCCATTCTAGGTAAGCACCTATAACTACTCAAGCATAGTATAATCTTTAATCAAACATCATCTTTGATAATCATAACATTGCTCTTCTTACTCTATGTGGTAAAAGAGATAAGCAGTCTCAAGCTTCGTGAGAGGCGGACGATTCTGAATCGAATTTTAAACCTTGCAAGGTAAACCTAACTCACACGCTTGGAACTCCAACAGGCCGTTCCGAAGCAACCGTTTGCCTTTCATTCCGGGTCGTGGAACAATACCACCACAAGCGACTGCTGGACTATACGCACATCCAATGTGCAGGACATACGTCTGTAGCGCGACTACATGACCGTATTCCTGTCTGCTCTGCAGAACGTACTCTCACAGTCGGTGCGTGTAAACATAAAATAAAAGTCGAGTGGTGGGAGACGAGTCCACTTGCCGGGCCGATTGGTTACTAGGCTTACCGCTTACCATATTTCGCGGCATGTGGCTAGTACTTTCAAACGCTTAACTGCCACTACCACACACTGCGACCTTAACCAAATTCATCAACACAGACGGGGTATCACTTTCTTCCATGAAATTACAAGTAACCCCGTCCGTCATCCTTATAGTGATTGCAGGAAAGAAAATAATCAATTCCTATATCGCGCGAGTGACAGGAAATCACTCGACTTCTACCGGTCCTATTAGCATAGCACTAGTCGGACTCAGGTTCTAATGTTCAGTACATTGGTTCCTAGAAATATGCATCTAGGGTTCCATTACAATTCCTAGACTTAATGCATAAATATAGATAAATAAGCATAGGTTGCAGTGTAAAGAAAATAATAGGATATGTCCGGGGCTTGCCTTCACTGGCGGGGCTGGGGTCAGAAATATTAATAAAACCTTCCGAACTCAGGTTCGGGGCTTCAGTTAATTCCTCAGTGATGTTCCCGGCGGCTTCAGAGATTTCCACTTCAGGCTCCTGGAGGATCTGATAGTCACCGTCGGCCGGAAACGTCAAGTCTATATGCGATCAAAAGGATGCAGTTTAGAAAATGCATTAATCTATATTCTATTTCACGATAAAGTTGCAATCCAATACATTCAACATTACACACTAGCAAACAACACAAACTCCCATACTGGGCAGTCATTTATCGAGTATTAAGTAAATTACTTAGTCACATTAAGCAGTAGGGTTATCTACATTGAGCAACATGGTTAGCTATCCTAACACTTATCTAACTACCTTAAGTAGCATGGTGGATTATTTTAAATTTGAAAGTTCCAAAATAAAAGAGGTTAAGTTTAAATCAAAGTTAAGTTTGTAACTTGCACAAAGTTATTTAGAGTTCATAGAACATTCATGTCAAATTTCATAAGTAAACAACATGAAATGACAAGGTTAAGTATTCATTACTCCTTAAACTTAAATTTAAAATACAGATAGAAATATTTTGTTTCAAACTAAGCTCTATTAACAAAAGTCATAGAGTTTGAAATCTATTTTCTAACAAAACAGGTTTTGTTATTTTTGGATTTTTCTGTGAATTACTACGAATTTTACAAGGCAGAAAATGCTTTCACATGAAATAACAATCCTTCACTTACTTCTATTTTAAATACAGCACAAACCATTTATTTTCATAACATGGTCATAAAACAGAAGTGATAGAGTTTGAAATGAAGATTCAAGTCCAACTGGTTTTACATTTTTTTGAATTTTCTACGATTTTCTAGGAATTTTCAAAGTTCAGCATATTGGAAAGGAAGAAAAGATTGAAAACTTTCATATAGGCCCTCGGAAAGATTTCAGACCTCGCAATGTGGTCCCTATGGCCGGAAACAGAGCACCGGCGGCGGTTTAAGGCTAAATTCCGGCGAGGTGGGGCATCAAGGGGGGAGGAGTGTTGGCCTATGGGCACTAGGAGTTTGAGGCGCACCGATTGGCGTTCTTGGAAGGAGAGGGGATGGCCGGAGGAGGTCCGCCGGCGTGGAGGCCGAAGTGCGGCGGCGGGGTGGCGCTGGGGGCAATGTTCCGGTGTGCGGGGAAGGGAATGGCCGAGCTGGGGAGCTGCAGTGGGGCACGGGGGAGCTAGGGGTGCTGCCAATTTGGGGAGGAAGTGAACGGAGGGAAGAGCTTCACGGCGACCGAGCTCACGGCGGCATCAATGGAGGCGGCGGGTCTGTACACGCGCGGGGAGGGTCTGTAGCGGCCTTTTATAGGCGATTGAGGAGGGGAAAAGGAGCACGGCGGGCAGGGCCTCATCTTGAAGTTGCTACGAGAGGGGGGGGGGTGAACCATAGGCGCTCGGCGGCGACAGAGGCGCCGGCGAGGCAGCGTTGCAGTGCGCGGGTGCCGTGGCGTGCGGGCAAAGTGCCAGCGGCAGGGGCTAGAGCGGTGGAGGGATGGTGAGGCGACGCGTGGTCGAGGGGGAGGAGCAGGAGGTGGAGGGCGGCGGCCAAGAGCGGCGCCCTGCGCCGGCGGCAGGGAAGCCAGGCGAGCAGAGCAGAGGAGCAGGAGCTCAGGGAGGAAGAAGGGAGAAAAAGGAGCCGAGGACTTAACTGGAATTTGCAAAAACTTTAAGGACTGCACTGTAAACAGATACTTTCCCACTGATCCAGAGTTCAAATGAGAAGGTGGCCAAAAAGAAAGTTGTAAAACTTTTCAAAACCTATAACTTTGCTTTAGAGCTCAAGCTCAAAAACTTAAAGTACACATTTTTATTTCACCTTTTTACACTCAAATCGAACTTTACAAAAATTTGTCCTAATAAAGCAATTTCTATGGACCTTTGGGCTTGTTTGTAAGCATTTAATGCTGATCATGATGACATCTACTTTTTCACTTTGACCCTTGGTAAATTTTGGAAAGTTACTTTATGCTTCAACTAAATTACATGAAAGGGTTTGTATTTTTATAAATTTACACTAATACCCTTAATTTCACAATTTTTGCTAGATTTCCACACAATTTCACACATACCAAACATTATTTCTATGGGTTTGATCTAATTGACACCTAGGGTGTCACAGGTGGGCGGCTTGGTCCTTAGAAAAGCCGTCAGTTTGTCATTCATGTTCTGCCCTCGTGGCTGCTGGTTAATGAGGGCATTGGCCAGAGTCTCCAGTATAAGGGTCTGGTTGTGGATTATCTGCGCCAAGTCTCCGAGGGGTGGGGGTGGTGGTAGTTGCTCTCCTTCTTGACTTCCTCCTCGGTTCTGGCTTACTTCCTGTTCTCCTTGGGGAAGATCTTGTTCAACGGGCTGTGCTCCGGCACTAGCGGCTACGGGGTTCCGGCTACGGGAGGCCCTCGCGACATTCCGGGGAGTCACCTATTGATTGGGTAGACTGGGGTTACAATTATGTGGTGTTTAAGTTGTTTAATTCGTATATAAGGCGGAATCTACCTTATGCCGGTAGTCACATAGAAAAATAGCATAACAAACCAGTACACAACATCACAACAAGCACAAACAACTTTATTACTGCAAGGGGGTACAGCTTGGGGGTAAAGCTAGGTCTCGTACTACTCGTCCGGGTCATGTCTGAGGGCACGTCCTGAGCTGGGGGGTGCATCACTGGGATGGCGTCGGTTATTCTACTCGCGAGGCGTGCCTCCGTCCGGGGTGGGGAGTGTGAGCAATCCTCGCTTGCCGTTCTCCGGGTTCCCATCTGTCAAGGGTTGCGCTGCAGCATCCCCTTCGACGGCGGCAGCAGAACTTTCAGGGTTCCCTGGTGGAGCTTGCGTGTTCCCAAAGAGCGGTCCCCATCCTATGATGGGTGTCCCGAGTAAAACATGGTCTTCCCCAATCGCTGGGACTGGTGTTCCACTCCGGGTCCAATCTTGCATACGCCGGTCTCGGGCCTGCCTGAGGCTCTCTTGAGCGACAGCTTCGCTGCTGACCGTGGCTGCGGCTCTTGCCTCGGCGTGGGCGGCTCGGATCTGCTGTAATCTCACTGCGAGCTCCGCTTGCTCGGCTCGATGGGTCTGCTCCCTTAGAAGGTTGGCTTGCTCATCAAAGAGTTGGTCCAGGGCGGCTAGGTAAGTAGCCACTTGGTATAGGGGGCCTTCTTCGTGGCGACATCGTTCCAGGTTTCTCATGCGTGCTTCCCAGACTGGGGTTCTGATGGCCGGCGGAAAGAACTTCGCTGGTGTAGGGGCGAGGTGTTCTTCAAAAATCCGGCAAAAATAACGGAGTGCTTTTCTAATGGCCAAAGGGTAGGTGTCCTGGTGTCTAAACCCTGTGGCGGTCACTCGCCAAGGCTGGATGTCGAGGTGGCGATTGCTCCTGGCGATGACCAGGATCACCCTGCAGCGGAGGGTACCATGGTGCTCGTACTCTCGGCTGTAGTACCTTGGGCGTTCTGTAACGCCAAGGCCTTCCAGAGTGTTGATCAAAAGGCCGGGAAAGCCAGGTGCAGTTTGGCAATCGCCCTGGGTCCATCCTTCCTCAGCCATCTGAAACAAGGACAGGGTAAACAATCTAGCACAGGTACAAAAGGGAGTAGATAACATTTATTATTGCAACATGGGGGTACAGTTTCCATGGCTACGTGGTTATTAGGGTAGGGTTCTAGCTCAGAGTGCTAATCCTATCATGAGGATTCCTCCTCGGTCCTGATAGGGCGCTTCTTTATTGGAAGACACTGGTCCATCACCTCATTTTCGGTTTGAGTCCCTTTATCCCAATGGGTTTCCTTGGGTTCTTCTTCCTCTTCCTCTATCCATCCACCTATTGTGATGCGGTTTTCGTACTCTTGTATCTGGGCTTGGAGGGCGGCTAAGGAATACTCGGCGCTTGCGGCTCTTGTCCATTGTTCCTCCAGCTCCTGGGTTATCTTTTCAATCCCATGGATTAGCTGCTTCAGTTGTGCCGCCTGTTCGCGGTAGAGTGCATCCAAGCCAGTAAGGTAGATGGATAGGTGGGAGACCGTATCTTCTAGGTCTTCTTCTTCTCGTCCAAGTCCCCTTATTCGGGCAATCCAAGTGCGTCCTCTTCCCTCAGCGGGTGGGAAAAATCCCATAGGAGTCCGCTGAAGGTGGTGCCTGTAGAGCACACACAGCCGTCGCAGGGCTTTACGGGCGGCCCTTCGGTAGGTGTCAGGGAAGCGGAAACTAGAGATGGAGATGAACCAAGGGTCCACATCAGGGTAGCGGGTGCTCCTCTCCACAAAGACCATCATATCGCACCGAAGGGTGCCTCCGGAGATGTATTCTCGGTAGGCATACTCTGGTGGTTCCATAACCCCAACGCGTTCTAGGCTGAGTAATAATAACTTAGGAAGGCCGGGCTCTGCGTTGTAGATTCCAATAGCCCATCCATTGCCAGCCATCTGGAACAGGGCAAAGACCAACGGTAAGTGTTTGTGAAGAAAAATATCTAAGTCAGAACAAGTGCTAGGGTCTGAAATAGGGTCTCGCTTCTAGGGTTACGTCCTACGGCCAGCCTACGGCTCTGATACCACCTGAAGCGTCCCCCCATCAGGGAAGACTAAAAAGTGTTACTTTATCAGTCCCAGGAGGCTGATAACACTTTTATTACATCAGATGGTACATCACCGTACAACTCTACGCGGTAATGGGCAGTGAAGCGCCACTATCGTGAGGATTACAACTAAAACCCACACTACTACACTGGCTACGAAAAGAGGGTCATTAGAGTCTCGCGCCATGCGGAACTCCAGCGGTGGCCCTAACCACAGGCAAGACTGGGTGCAGGACGAAACCCTACTCAACGTCTTCGGGGATGTAGTCGGGATCTTCTGCTGTAAGAAGTAAGAATGAGGTGAGTACAAACGTACTCAACAAGTACAACCACACCCACGAAGGGGTATTTCAGAAATCAATGCACAGGACAGTTCAAGGATAGGGTTAGGGTTTATTTACAGAAAACGCAGTTATATGCAAAGGTTCATTTAAAACAATTTTCAAAACAAGCTTTTAAGTATCAAGGAGCACTTGGTGTTGGTACACACAGGATCCAAGTTCAAAGCTGCTACCGGACTTCCCATCCGCCGTAGCACACGGCGCAACTGCCGGACATTCCCCAAACATCCCATACTAGCCCAACCATTCCTAGAGAGAAACACTAGTTTATGTGACCACACCGTAACTTGCCCAATACCATGGGCATGGCTATTCGAATAGATTTTAACTCTGTAGAGGTGTGCAACTTTACCCACAGGTGGGGTACCACAGCACGAACACCTTAGTGCCGGTGCAGATCCCATCAAAGCCCTTACCCACCTTAGCTAGACCTGACTAGCCACCACGGGATCCAACAAGGGGTCATTCGACCTATCACTGAGGTTTAACCGGGGCATAAGTCACACAGAGCTTATCCCGTCCCCTTGATCACCTGTTGCTCCCAGCTCTCCTGATGGCTATCAAACTAACTAGTGGGGTTAGGCTAAGCCGTTGCCCATACAACGGTCAAGTGGTTCGCACGACAGGAAGCTAGGTGAGACGACACATCAACTCGGTCCTTAGGGGTGACAAGATGGATATCTCCCTTTCTCGCTCAACCACACAGGTACGAGCACACCAACTGCAGATCACATAGAAATGCCATCCATCCCGTCTAACTCGTCTTTCAAAACCACATTGTATCCCTCCCACACGCACACACACTTTCTTTATAAAACTAGGTGGTCAAGGTATGGTTATCACAAATAAGGGTGGCTATCCTACCATGTTTCCAGCATGCAAAACCATGCAATTTTATAAAATAGGCCACTGGGTTGTGTTTATAAAAACTAGGACAGAAATATGCATCAAAGGGCGGGATTGAACTTGCCATCATCAAACCCCTGCGGAAGGTCCTGATCGAAGCACTGTCCCTCGGGCTCGGGATTGCAGAACTGGTCCTCGTTCGCCTGGTCACAGTCGGGACCTTCCTCGTTCACTCCGTGTCCTAAGGCGCAAACAAACAGACACACAATCAAGCGAAAGAACTAAAAGCTTTCATCGTTGAGCTTGAATCGGAAATAATTTAGTTACAGAGTTAGGGATAATATTTTTGGGTGGTTTCTTAATGGCATGGCTAAAACTATACTAGAAAGGGCGTGGTAAAGTTTCGGGTCGATCGGAGATCGTTTCGCACATAAAATGACGAGGTAAAGAGGGGTTCAGGGGTTA
This sequence comes from Panicum hallii, assembly GCF_002211085.1. NCBI lineage: Eukaryota > Viridiplantae > Streptophyta > Magnoliopsida > Poales > Poaceae > Panicum > Panicum hallii. The sequence continues at coordinate 2,104,889 of NC_038048.1, read as the reverse complement.
AACAGGGGCCCAGGGGCTCATTTGTAAGTTTTCTAAAAAGAGAGGGGCTTGTTTGTGAATCCTAGAAACATTGGGGTACGACAGAAAGTATGAGGGGTCTCTTTGAAAATAAACCTACATAGTGGAAGGGTCTTGTTTGGAAAAATAGTAAAGAGGGGGGGCCCTTCCTGCAAAAGTGTACAAAGGGTGGGGGCCCTTAACCGGATAGGGGGAAATGGGAGGGGCTTAAGGGCAAAATTGCCCCTTTCTTCCTCCTCTTGCCAACAGGAAACAGAGGAGGGGAGGGGGAGGTCCGGCGCCGGCCAATCTCGGCGGCCCGGGGCCCGATAGCGGCTCGGGGTTGGGGGGAAAGGGAGAGGGGGAGGAGGGGGTCCCATTCCGGGCCTTACTTCGGGCGGGGGTGGCGCGAGGCGGCCGGCCGACGGGGCAGGCGGCGGCGGGCAGTGCGGGCCGGCGGGGCGGCGAGGGGGGGCCTGGGAAGGGAGCTGGGGGGGGGGGGCGGCGGCGCGGGTTGTGGGGGTGCCGGGGTGCGGGGGGGCCTATTTATAGGCGGCCGTGGTGGAGGAGCGGGCGGGCGGTTGGTGGCCGGCGGGGCGGCTCCGGGGCGGCCATTAATGGCGCTCGCGTCGCGACACGGCGTGCGGCAAGGCGCAAGCGCCGAGGGCGGCGTCGAGCACGTGGGGGAGGGGGCTGGGTGCTGTCCGCACAGGGCGACGGCGCGAGCAGCGAGGCGGGGCGCCAGCGGCGGCGGGGCGGCGAGCCGTGCAGCGCGTGGGCGCCGCGGTACGGCCGTGCGCGTGCGCGTGGGCCGGACGCGTGCGCGTGCGCGGCTCGGCGGTGCGCACGCGTACGGCGGCGTGCGCGGCCGGGGAACGGGGTGACGTGGCTGGGGCCGGAGGCCGGGCGGCGTGGCGAGCGACGGGCGGCACGGCGGGCGGCGCGGTCACGCGATGCACGAGCTGGGCGTGCGTGCGTGGGCCGTGCGTGCGCGCGAGGGGAAAGAGGTGGCCGTGGCTCGGAAGCCAAGCAGGAGGGGGGGTGGCGTGGGCTGAGCGGCGCTCAGGAGCAGAGGAGGGGAGAAGAGAAGGGAGGAGAAGAGAGGAGGGAAAAGAGAAAAAGAGAGAAAAGAAAGAGAGGAAAAAGGAAAGAAAGAAGAGAGAAGAAATGGGAGAGAGAGAAAAGGGAAAAGAAAAAGGAGAGCAAGAGAGAAAAGAAAGGGAAGGGGGGGGGGTCGCGTCGGCGCCGATCGCGGCGGTGACCGCGGTCGGTCGGCCACGCACGTGCGTCATCCGCGCACTGCGCGAGAAAAGAATCGCTCCGGCGTTGATTGCGGAAAAGCGGTCGCGCGTGGTCGTCGGCCGCCGAGCGGTGCGGGATGGGACAGCGGTCAAGTCCGGTGTCGGTCAGAAAGGGTTAGGGCTAGGGTTTTGACGACGAATGGCTTTTAAATGAGGCACTCTAGCACGTGATTTAATTTGGTGAATTTTCAGGGCGTCACAGGATGTCACATTACCTAGTTTGATAAGAGTGGAGAGGGGTTTCAAACATTTCACCACCGAGAATGTTCTTAGAAGAATTGAAGCTCATCATGATCAATTGAAGAGGGTCAAGATAAATCAAGATTTGGCCGACCTACAAGAGCAAGCTGCAAAGAATAATGGGTTGGCTCTTCAAGCTAAGTTGAAGGGCAAGGAAAAGGCTACCCAATCTTCAAAGAATGATGACACTAGTGATGGTGAAGATGATGAGCTTGATGATGAGCAAATGGCATTTTTCATCAAGAACTTTAGAAGAGTTTTAAGGAAGAGCAACTTCCGAAACTTTGGCAAGAACAAGCATGAATCAAGAAGAAGATCAAGCAAGCCATGTTTTGGTTGCAAGAAAATCAGGCATTTCATTGCGGATTGTCTGGAACAAAAGAAAAAGAACAAGGATGCCAAGGAGAACTCATCCAAGAGGGATAAGCCAAGATACAAAAAGCATGTCGGTGAAGCTCATCTTGGTCAAGAATGGGATTCAAATGAAGAAAGCTACTCCGACAATAAAGATATTGCAACTATGGCATTCAAGACCTTATCTCCAAATCAACCAAGCTTGTTTGAAGATCTCACCGATGATGAAGATCAAGATCCAATCATGTGCTTGATGGCAAAGAACTCAAAGGTAATATCCTCAAACTCATCGGATGATGAAATAGATGAGGAAGATGAAATTGCTAGTCTCATTAAACAATATGGCAAGAGTGCGACAACTAGAATAATGAAATTAATAATGAAACTAGATGATCTAGATGAGACTCTTGAATCACAAGAAGAATTATTTAGGCTTGAGAGAGAAAAATCCGAAACTCTTAAAAAGCACCTTACCAATGAAAGGAAGGAAAACAAGAGACTTAGAGAATCTCTAAAAGCCAAGGATAGCATGCTTCTTGAAGTAGAAGAGTTATTTACTAGTGAAAAGAGGAAAGTGAATGACTTAACTAAAGAACTTCTTTTAGTTGAAGAAACTTCAAGAAAGCTTGACAAGCTTGCAAGCTATTAACACGGCACTTGAAATTAAAGTTAATACTCTCTTAGAAAGCTCCTCTAACACTTGTAAGTCATCAAGGTCATCTAGCCCCTCAACTAGTAATGGTTGTGCACGATGCTTTAATGTTGATATTCAAACATGTACTACTAACCATGCCAAAATGCAGGCCTTGAGGAAAGAGATTAGTAGGCTCACTCAATTAGTGCAAGAAGAGGCACCATCTCACAAGGAAGTACTCAAGACAAATCCCTCACCAAGGGTAGGTGAGTTTGAGAAGCATACCAAGGGATTTGGATCAAAGTACTTAAGCAAATATGGATTTGAGAAAGGTAAGGGACTAGGAAAGAATGAAGATGGCACATCTCAAACCATCCCTTATGTCAAGAATAACAAGAAGGCAGCCTTAGGGGCAAAAGGAGGCCTAGTGAACATGACAACTCCCATCCATAAGAAAAGCAGTGAGAAACAAGGGATAAGTCATATCAAGTTTATCAAGAGAGGCACAACATGTGATGAAGGTGCCAAAATTGTTGCATCCTCATTAAAGCAAGACAAATTCCAAGCACCCAAGACACTAAAAACATTATATCAAATGTCATTTTATGCGGATTATATTTTAACTAGGAACCACCATGGTAAAGTGGTTGCTATATTTGTGGGTCACCGCTCATGGAACACTAAGGTGAAAAGCCATGTGTGGGTACCCAAGGTGCTTTTGACTAAGACTCAAGGACCCAAGTATTGTTGGGTACCTAAAAGAAAGGAATAATCTTGTTTTGTAGGAATACTTCTTCGGTGGATCAACATGGGTGATTGATAGCGGATGTACAAATCATATGACCGGAGAAGGAAGCATGTTTGAAAGTTTGAAGGAATCAAATGATGATCATTACATTACTTTTGCCGGAAATCAAAAGGAAAAAGTGCTTGGTACCGGTAACATTGATCTAAACTCAAAATTTTCTCTTTCTAAGGTTCTCTTAGTTGAATCTCTTGGGTATAACTTGTTGTCCATATCACAACTTTGTGCGTCGGGTTTCAATTGTTTATTTACTAACGAAGGTGTGACCGTCATTAGAAGAAGCGATGGCCCCATTGCCTTCAAGGGTGTACTCAAGGGAAAGCTTTATCTAGTGAATTTTTCACAAGAAAAGGCTCAACTTGATACATGCTTGGTGGCAAAGTCTAGCTTGGGTTGGTTATGGCATCGCCGACTAGCTCATGTTGGGATGAGAAATCTTAACAAGATCCTAAAGGGGGATCACATTCTAGGACTAACCAATGTTTCTTTTGAGAAAGATCGTATTTGTAGTGCTTGTCAAGCCGAAAAACAAGTTGGTGTTCCTCATCCGTCAAAGAGCATCATCACCACCGTCAAGCCATTTGAACTACTACACATGGATCTCTTTGGCCCGGTGGCTTACATAAGCATTGGTGGTAACAAATATGGGCTTGTCATTGTTGATGATTATTCTCGTTTTACTTGGGTATTCTTTTTGCATGACAAAAGTGTAGTGCAAGATACATTCAAGAAATTTGCAAAAAGGGCTCAAAATGAATTCGAGACCAAGATCAAGAAAGTGAGAAGTGACAATGGCACCGAATTCAAGAACACCAACATTGAAGAATTCCTAGAAGAAGAGGGCATTGGGCATGAGTTCTTCGTTCCATATACTCCACAACAAAATGGAATTGTTGAAAGGAAAAATAGAACTCTCATTGAAGCCGCAAGAACAATGCTTGATGAATACAAGGTCTTGGATCAATTTTGGGCGGAAGCAATCAACACGGCGTGCCACGCTATCAACCATCTTTATCTACACAAGATCTTGAACAAGACGGCCTACGAGCTTCTACTTGGTAAAAAGCCTAACATGTCATACTTTAGAGTTTTTGGAAGTAAGTGCTTCATTCTTAACAAGAAGCCCAAGAACTCTAAATTTGCACCTAAGGTTGATGAAGGTTTTCTTCTTGGTTATGTCTCAAATGCTCATGGATATCGTGTCTTCAACAAAACCTCCGGTTGTGTTGAAGTTGCGTGTGACGTGACATTTGATGAATCTAATGGCTCTCAAGAAGAGCAAGTTGATGATGTTGTAGGCATGGAAGAATCACCAAGCAAGGCGATCAAGAAGCTAGCCACTGGTGAAATAAAGCCACAAGAACAAGAGGATCAAGATGATGATGATGTATTGATGTTCAAAGGGTCATCTACATCCACTTCCGCAGCGCAACCCGGAAACTCCGGGAATATGTCCGGAGACTCCGGATCCCCTGTCCGGAGTATCCGGACACAGGGCCGGAGTATCCGGGTAACTGAAGATGAACCGTCATCTCCACATCAAGATCAATCTCAGGCTGAACAAGAAGTCGAGCCCATGCAACATGAAGCTCAAGTTTCTCATCCAAGAATTCATCAAATTATTCAAAACGATCATCCCGTAGATAACATCCTTGGAAGCATAAACAAAGGGGTAACTACTCGTTCTCGTTTGGCAACCTTTTGTGAACATTACTCATTTGTTTCTTCCTTGGAACCACTTAAGGTTGAAGAGGCTCTGGATGATCCGGATTGGGTGATGGCCATGCAAGAAGAATTAAACAATTTCACACGGAATGAAGTCTGGTCCTTAGTAGAAAGACCCAAGCAAAATGTCATTGGAACAAAGTGGGTTTTTCGGAACAAACAAGATGAACATGGCGTGGTGACAAGAAACAAAGTAAGGTTGGTTGCTCAAGGCTTCACACAAATCGAAGGTTTGGATTTTGGTGAGACTTATGCACCCGTAGCTAGGCTTGAGTCAATTCGTATCTTGCTTGCCTTTGCAACTCACCATGATTTCAAGCTATACCAAATGGATGTGAAGAGTGCTTTTCTTAATGGTAAAATCTCCGAATTGGTATATGTTGAGCAACCACCAGGTTTTGAAGATTCTAAGCTTCCTAATCACGTCTACAAGCTCCATAAGGCGCTCTATGGGCTTAAGCAAGCTCCTAGAGCATGGTATGAATGCCTTAAGGATTTTCTCTTAAGGAAAGGCTTTGAGACCAAAGCCGATCCTAGTCTTTTCACTCGCAAAGTTGACAAAGAAATTTTTGTATGCCAAATATATGTCGATGACATTATATTTGGTTCTACTAATCAATCTTGGTGCGAGGATTTTAGTAGGAGCATGACGAAGAGATTTGAGATGTCCATGATGGGATTGTTGACTTTCTTTCTTGGCTTTCAAATCAAGCAACTCAAGAAAGGAACTTTTATTTGTCAAACCAAGTATACCAAAGATATGTTGAAGAAGTTTGACATGGAGAATGCCAAGCCTATCAAGACACCCATGCCGACTAATGGACATCTCGATCTAAATGAAGATGGCAAGACCGTAGATCAAAAGGTATATCGCTCCATGATTGGATCCCTTCTTTACCTTTGTGCATCTAGACCCGATATCATGCTTAGTGTGTGCATGTGTGCAAGGTTTCAAGCTAATCCTAAGGAATGTCATCTTATGGCTGTTAAGAGAATTCAAAGATATTTAGTTTACACTCCGTACCTTGGCTTGTGGTATCCCAAGGGCTCCACTTTCAATCTACTTGGCTACTCCGATTCGGATTATGCCGGTTGCAAAGTAGATAGGAAGAGTACATCGGGGACTTGTCAATTCCTTGGCCGGTCCCTTGTGTCTTGGAGTTCCAAGAAACAAAATTCCGTTGCCTTATCCACTGCCGAAGCCGAATATGTTGCTGCAGGTACTTGTTGTGCGCAATTACTTTGGATGAAATCCACCTTGAGCGATTTTGGTTGTAAGTTTAGTAAGATTCCACTCTTGTGTGACAATGAGAGTGCAATCAAGCTAGCTAACAACCCCGTAAACCATTCAAGAACCAAACACATTGATATAAGGCACCATTTCTTGAGAGACCATGAGACCAAAGGAGATATCGTTTTAAGTCATGTGAGCACCGATAAACAACTAGCCGATATCTTCACTAAACCACTTGATGATCAAAGGTTTTGTATCTTGAGGAGTGAGCTAAATATTTTGGATTCTCGTAACTTAGTTTGAGATCATGCACATATTTGAGTGCTATAGAGAAATCGCTTTTGAAAAATCTACTAGAATTGCTAGGAGTATGATTTTCAAAATAATTTGAATCTTTTCTTACTTACTTGAGACTATTGTTCCCATTGTTGATTGTTGGCTAGTCTCAAGTTAAGTGAGCCTCTCACATCACTAGATTTCTCACATCAAAATTCAATTCTGTCCTCATTGAAATCCATCTCAGATTTAGGGGGAGCCGGATATTCCGGACATATGTCCGGATACTCCGGATGGTAAAACCATCCTATATATACCGTGGGGGTCGGTCAAAACGGTTCTATCTTCTATTTTTTCACCACCACGAGCCTCTCCTCCTCTCCACTGCCTCCCTCACGCCCAAAGGGCGATTTCCACCATCTCCTCCCATAAGGATTGCTAATCATTGAAGGAAGGGCTCTCTCTCGTCCGGAATCTCCGGAGAACGCTTTGGATTTGGAGTTTCCTGCATTTTCAACTTCATTAAGGTATTCAAACTTCAAATCACCCGATCTCTCAATGTAGTGGTCAAAACTAGATATCCTTTGGGGCATTGTCTTCCCTCATGTCTAGCAGCTTGTGCCCCAAATTTCATTCAAATCCCATGGTCAAATCTCTAGATTTCATGAAAGTAGGGTTTATATGTCGATGCCCGGAGACTCCGGATGTGTGGCCGGAGTATCCGGACATATATCCGGACTCTCCGGATTTTCAGAAATCCAGCCAGCACATTTCTTTTCAATTGCTTCTAGATTGCTCCTAATCACTAAATCCTATGTCTAGGCTATGGGACGTGAGCGTGCACATGCTTCTTCTGGTCAGAGGAGGCAAAAACGCCGACATGATCCACAAATTCAAGAGGAGAAAGTTTCACCTCCTAGTCCTCCTCCAAGGGAACTACGTCCACGTCACCGTCCTGGCAAAGAGCCTGCAGGAAGCAGCTCACAAGCACATCCACCTCGTCAAGCTCCATACATGATGCCAAGCATGCCAGTGCCTCCTCCTTCTTGGGCAAATCCATCAAGACGGGGAATTGCTTGGGAAATCTGCCCTCGCACTCCTCCACGTCTTCCAGTCGAATATCCAGAAGATCAACATCAATATCCTAGGTGCCTGAAGCTTGCTCGTCCTCAAATTCTATCTAAGTTTGCTGTTTCCATGGGAAGAAACTACTTCAAGCAAACAGTGGCTCTCACCAATGCACGTAAGGAGGACGTGTACAAGTATGAGAAGGCCAAGAACTTGGAAAGGAGATTTTGGTGTCAGTTGCATCAAGATTTCTACTCCTCTGTTGTCATGCGCAAGGGCAAAGCTCCTATTATCTCTTGCAAGTATGTTGACTGGGCATATTTTGAGAAGATGAATGACCCATTTTTCAATCAAGCTATTGCAAAGTGCAAGGAATTTGGTCTTTATGACATTATGGGGTTTCGGTATGATTGGAATGAGGAGATACTTGCTCAATTCCACTCCTCTCTATTTTATGACGCAAGGCAAGTTGCTTTCTTTTGGACCACCGAGGGAGTGAAGTATGGGGTTGATTATATGACATTCTCTAGGCTTCTTGGACTTGGCTCAGAGGATGAGAAGAGAGATCCCATTCATGTGGAACATCAGTTGAAGCCAAGTCAGTTACCAGCTCTTTTCTACAATCCTATTCTAGCGGAAGCCGGCAATGCAAGCACTCTCCAACCCTTCTACTACACCATGAATCAATTCTTTCGTGCCACCATTGATGCTAAGGATGGTGATGCCACTGCACTTAGATACTTCGCTTGCAACCTTCTTGCCCGTGTTATGCCCGGTGGACGACCCTTCTCCATTATGGACTTCATTTGGAATGAGTTAAGGAGGACGATGAATGATCCACAGAAGTTTCTACCATCTGCTCCTTATATCATGTATATGATCGAGAGGGTTACCAAGGTCACGTTTCCTAAGGACTGCAAGCATGCAGCTCTTCATCTTCGTCCTCGGTCCGGTGATGCACAGCACGCCCCTCCTCTTCATCCGGTGCTACAAGAAACCCGAAGTTTGACCCAGCTCCATCTTATTCGGGTCCATCTTCTTCTCGCCGTGGTCACCATGACTCTTTCATCAAGAGGGCGCTTAAGAGCATTTTCTGCATGTGCAAAACTGCAACTCAAGAGATAAATGAAAACTGCCATGACATTATTGAGATTAAGAGTCACTTGGGGCTTCCGGTGAATCCATACCATGAGTTGCCCGAGTTTGATGACCCATTTGCCGAATGGGATGCTACGGATGAGGCCGCAATTGCTGCTGCTCATGCTCCTCTTCCTCGCCCACATCAGCGCACCCGTGCCCCTACACGATCCCGTCTCTCTCCTCCTCGTGGCTAAGAGATTTTTGATGAAGAGGAAGAGACCGAGGAAGAAGCACCTCCAAACTACCATGAAATCCCCGACTCGGATGAGGATGAGGATACCTCCGATGAGGATGCCCAAGATGATGATGAGTAGAAGACCTTCTTGCCATTTTTCATTTCCTTTTTGGCACTTGATGACAAAGGGGGAGTGAAAATGATCATTTATGTACTCATTTGGGCTTTGTATCAAACTTTATGTTGTCTTGTCATTTTGCTTGAACAATCCTCATGTAAGGACTATGTGGTGTGAGAAAACTTGTAATGTGTGCTACTCTGTTGATTATTAGTTTGAAGTTTGCTTTTAAGGATAAACTGTTAGTGTGACTTTTATCTTGATTGTGATGCAATGTTATTTTTCTGTGTTCTGTGCTGATGGTCCGGATACTCCGGAAATTCTTCCGGATACTCCGGACACATGGTCCGGAGTCTCCGGATTTATACCCGGAGTCTCCGGGTTATGGTTATCAACACAAGTTTTTCTTGATTTGCTGCCATGACAGTTGCATCACACACTATATCAGCACACACCTGCTCACCCCACTGTAGAGTGTATAAAGAGTTTTCATATCTTTTTCTAATATGCCAACCTTGACTTTGGAGAAGTCAATTTGAAATTCAAATTCATGGCATACATTAAGGGGGAGCTCTTTACATGCTTAAGATTATATCTTTATGGTTATCAAATGAGATACATGTGGGTTGTCATCAATCACCAAAAAGGGGGAGATTGAAAGACATCTAGGCCCCTAAGTGGGTTTTGGTGATAAATGACAAAGTACATGTATATTTAATCATGTTATTAAGCATGTGTGCAGGTGCTAAAGGTGACTGAGCAAAGCATATAGCGAAGCGTGAACCCTCAAAAAGGATATGAAAAGCGGCGTTCTCAAGTGTACTAAAAGACTAGATTTTATTTCTGAAATTGAGTATAGGAACGCCGTACTATCAAGAGGAACTTTGATCCACAAGTGTAGACATGTTAGTTGTGCTCAAGAGAACCCACAAAAATCATAAGAAACAATCCCACCACTCAAAAAGGGACTTCCTGTGAAATTCTTTATCTAACCCGGAGTGTCCGGGTCTCAATCCGGAATGTCCGGACAGAGTGTCCGGAGTATCCGGATGTATACCCGGAGTATCCGAGTTACTGTTACCGGTCTGCAAAACACAGTGGTCCGGAGTCTCCGGACTCCTATGTCCGGAGAATCCGGACATATACCCGGAGATTTCGAGTATCGCTCTCCCAACGGCTAGTTTCTGGGTGAGCGGGTCTAAATACCCCATACCCCCTCTCATTCTCTCTCTCTTGCTCATTTTCAACCAGAACAGCCTAAAAGCTAAAGAGAGCCCTCTCACTCCCCATTTGCTCCATTCTTGAGTGATTCTCTTAGGGGATTGAAGTGAGATTGTTGCAAGAGCTAAGATTGTGCAAGTAAGCCTTGATTTCATCTCTTGAGCGCATCATCCAAGTCTAGCCCGTGGATTCTAGTTTATTACTCTTGGAGCTCCAAGCTCCTAGACGGTTAGGCATCGCTTGTGATTGCATGATTGATTTGTGAGCATCACAGCTGGTTTGTAATCTTCTTTCTTCTCCGAGGAATTCATAGTAAGTGACCCTCAGGTTTGAGCATTGGTCTCACCCTTGGGAGAGGAGCATAGGAGTTCTTGAGCACCGTCTTTTGAACGCTTCCTCAACGGAGACGTAGCTCCTTTGGGAGTGAACTTCGGGAAACAAATTCTGTGTCACTCTCGCAATTCTAGCTTGCATTTGTGGTTGTTTGCTTGTGAGACTAACTTTTTAGGGTTTGAGGGCGATCTAATATTACACAAGTCTCAGGAGTAAGACAACTAGTGAGAAACACTCCAAAGGTACCACTAGTTCCTCTAAATTTACTGGATCCAATTTACAGCATCATTATCTTTGTTTTTGTGTAGTTTGTTTCATACCCGGATAGTCCGGACATTATCTCTGGAAACTCCGAACACAGTATCCGGAGTATCCGGACATATGTGTTACTAACCGTGTTCAAAGTGTTTTAAGTTGCAGATTAGCCTATTCACCCCCCTCTAGGCATCTTGAGGTCCTTTCAGGACCGAAGTACCTTGATGATTTACATCTGCTGTTTGAGAAGGTGCATGTCACCGGTGCTTCCGCATCATGTCCGGGAGATATTTCTTCAAGTGACTCGAGTGATGAGGAACCAGTGGAGATTACTCCCATTGAGAAACCAAAACCAGCAGGAAAGAAGCGTAAACAATTGTCTAGTCCGATTGAAGAGAAGGAGGAGAAGAGTCCATTTTTCCGGATGTACAAGAACACATGCATGAGGATTGAAAGTGTAGCTGATAAAATTGGGTCAAGTCTTGAAGCATCATTGGCTCCTCCGCAATCCAGCCGTGTTCCAACTATTGCAGAAGCTATGAGAATTGTTAGAGAGTTTTTTGGTGCGCTTGAAATAAATGAAGGAAGATTTGATTTGATTGAGAGGGAGCACGAGATAAAGAAGGCCACATAGATCAATTTCTCTTGTGTTTCAACCATGTATTTGCTAACGTTCTCGTATGTTCGAAAAATTATCTTATATGTTGGAACCAGTGTTGTTTTTTTATCTTGGAACCAGTTTTGTTATGTATGTTGGAATCAGATTTGTATTGTATGGTGGAACTATTTTTTTCTGTGTATGTTTAATAATTTTTTCTTGCATTTTTTGAACAATTTAGTCTGTTTATGTAGATGGATGCGAATATGGAAGAGCTGGCTAGAAAAGGGCAGCAGTCTGTTCTTTCACTAAATGAGTGATAAGGAGTTTGAGAGGTGTGACGCAGATGAGGAGTATATGCTAGGAGCATCAAATATTGAGGAACAAACTCAAGATGATGGTCATGAGATAGAGAGAGAGAGAATGAAGTTACTATGAACACAATTCGTGATAGGATAGCTGCTTCGATAGAAAATGCAAGGGGAACATGAGATTGCTATGTAGCTGACAACTCTTTTGAAATTAACAATGCACTTATTTATATATGTAATATAATTTTGTGAAAAACATGTCGCCAATGCAAAGTTTACATCCTTACGCTCATTTTACATATAACAACATATCAGGGTCTCAGGGGCATCACGGGCATTTTACATCAATTCATAGTTTCACAGCAGGTTGAACCAAACGGCGTTCAGCTTTTTCACAGCAGCTTTCTCACAGCAGCTTTTTCACAGCTCACAGCTGAACCAAACGCACCCTAAGACTGTTTGCTCTGTTCATATGGAATCATGCATGTTGCCTATGGTAATGGATGGGTATCGCAAATTGCAATCATGAGTCCTGAAACATATAAAATTTAACTTGGGTAGATTTTGTGTCCCGACCCAAAACATTTTAGCATGATCAAAAAGTTAATCACAGCATCATGAGCATCATCCAAGCATAATCAAGCATCATGTGCATGTTTTGGATTAGTGAATTTAATTTTCTCTTGTCTTGTTTGAGTGAAGGTTGTGAAGAATTTTGCTATGTAGGTATGCCCCCAAACATTTTATTCAAATACTATGTTTCAAATGATGAATTTTGAATATTTTTTGAGGATTTTTGGATATTTAACCCGAGCCATAAAATTCATGGAAAAATTGCTAAACTATGGTTCTGCTCGAATTTTTGTGAGCAATCCTTAATAGATTTTTAAGTGTTTGTTGTTGCATTGTGTCCTTGGTAGTGTGAACTTACTCCAGTAAAAATTTGGGAAATTTTAAAGTCCAGGAAGTAGCAGTTTTTGAATTTGGAAGTTGGAGCATTATTTTTCGGGTGGTTTTCCCTGCCGGCCCCACCTGTCAGCCGCACACCACCCCTCCCCGCGCCCCCGGACCCGCGCGTCAGCCTCTCCCTCCGTCTTCCCCGCGCGCCCACGCCCGCCCGTTGGCCGGTCGCGCGGCGGCGTCGAAGCGACACCCGCCGGTTGGGCCAGCGTGGCCTCGGGCGGGATTAACCCTGCAGCCGCGGCTCGCCCCCTCTCCCTTCTCACTCAAACGCGTCGCCTCCCCTTCTCCCAAAAACCCTAGCCCTCCTCCACCCGCTGCCTCCTCTTCCCTCCGTCCGCAGCCGCCGCAATACGCCCCCGTCGGTGAGTCCCCGTTCGATTCCGTGCGCGTGCACCACCCCCTCCTCCTCCTCACTCGGTCCCAACCGTCCGCCGCCTCTCCCTCCGTCCGCAGCCCCTCCCCGACGCGCGCCTCCATCCGCCGCCGCCATTCCCCATCGCATCGCCGCTCGACATCTCACCCCGCTCGCCCGTGCTGCGGGTGAGCACCCCTGCCATGCTGTGCTGCCGGTGCGCGCGTGTCTCCGCCCCGTTCGCGCCTCAGGTCGCGCCGCCCTCGTCGCCGCTGCGACGTCGTGCTGCGTGCGCACGCGCGTTCATGCACGGGCCGCGTCGCGGCATGCGCTGGCCGCGCCCATGGCGAGTCAAGGCTGCGGCCGGCCTTGACTCCACACGGCCCGGGGTCTGGCAGCGTGGGCCCGCCTGTCGGCGCCCAGGAGCGCTAGATCCGGGTGGATCTAACGTTTTATGCCCGGTTGCTTCTATTCTTTCATGCTGTGAACTTATAAAATGCATAGAAAATGTTCTAGGTCTCCAAAAATTGTGAAACTAGATTTGTTTGATTCCTCTGCAATAGATCTACGTAGGAAAATTAAGTTTGAGCATGTTAAAGCTCTGTACAATTAGTTAAGTTTGCCTTTCCAAATCTAGTTAAATGCTGCTCTAAAAATGTTAAATTAAACCTTGTTAGACTCCCTGCTAAAAATACTAGTTGTTGGTCCAGTTTGTGCAATTGTTTCCAGGTTGTTTGTTAGAGTTTTAGCAAGTTTTTGTATCTCCTGCCTGCAAGATTGTTTACCCTATAACTTTTGTTTGAAAAATGGTAAAATGGCAAACCACCTTTTTTAACCTAGTTATCATGTCTTTTGTCTCTAGTAATTCTCTAAGGATTTATGAAAATGCTTCGAATACCTTTTAAGATTTATCTTGATTCTAGTAGCTAAAAATTTTAAATAACATAAGTAATTCCACAAAAGTAATTTGGCTGCAAATTCAACTCTCATGATTTCGTTTTGAGATCCCCTGTGTGCAGAAATAAAATCATGATTATTCTTGCTAAGTTGTTGTGTGAGCAAGGTCGCCTTCGGTCTTAGAATTAAAAGTTAGTAATCGAGCTTTGTTGTGCCATTGTTTGCATTGCTTCCTTGTGTTGAGTGACACCCTAATTCCATTTCATATCATGCCATCTCATTTTCATATCATTATCATCATTCTAATGCACACATCTCATTCATGCATTATAGTGATCGAAACGCCGGAGGACGAACCCGTTGAGCCCGCCAGGACCGTCGAAGCCAAACTGGGAGCCAAGTTTGTCATTGAACAAGAAGAAAACCAAGGCAAGCAGCTAAGCATGATTCCTTGACCCTCTTTACTTGATTAGATTTAGTTATCTCAATGGGGTATATATGTATATGCTATATGTTTATCTATTGTATCGTCGATCCTAATTTCATGCTATGACTTCCCTTGCTTTTACTTTCATGTCCTTGACACTTGTAGTTAACAACTAATTGATCAAGAAAATGCTTAGCCATGCTTAGAGTTGGTTTTTGTTTGCAAGAAACATTGGAATAGGGTCATCTTGCTCACTACACCACTTTTAGCTATATTCGCGCTTATTCAGTTTGAAGGTTGGAAGTTTGGAAAGGTTTAGTTGGGAAGTTATGTCATGATTCAAGCGGAAGGTAGGGCCTAGAGAAAGGAGTCTCGGAGGCATAGTCCGCTTGAATCGGTTAAGGACCGTCTGTGGATGACCTCAGATTTGAGCACTTATTGTACTATCATATATCCATTCATGGGGTGGAAAAACCGATTACCTTCTAGTTCTAATCTTTGATGCACGGTCCTAGATGCGTGGCCATAGGGCTTTGTAGAGAGGCTTAGGGGTATCCCCGGTGGACCTAGGTAACTCTCCGCGCAACTTAGGCGTGATGTTCAACGGTTGATACTTGTCGGGAAAGGTTGATGCGAGTACCCCCTTGCTCAACGTGATCAGTTGAGTGAGTCACATGGTCCTTGTGTCGTGTGGGTAAAGAAGTACACCCTTGCAAGGTTAACTAATCAATTTGAATTGCCACGCTCTCAGTCATGAGCAAGCTCTTTATCCTATGAAGTCTTCGTAGTAGTATCAGTTTTGTTGGATGGGTACATGTTACCTCTTTATGATGCATAGTGGTTGGTTGATTCAATTAACTAAAACTTGAGGTGGGTTGGGCAAGTTAACTAAAATGCTAGGAAGGTAGGTGGTGCAATTAGGGAGCTCTTGCTTATTTAATATTACTTAACCCTAAAGCCTCTTTTGTGAGCCTTCATATGCATAATCCTTGGTTATTATTTATTCGCGTAAGTCTTGCGAGTACCTTTGTACTCATGTTGCTTTATTAACTAAGATGCAGGTGAGCCGGAAGTGGTGTTTGGCCATTTCTACCCTGCCGATTCTGGCGCGGGTGAGGAGTAGGCCGACGCGGTTATAATGGTGTCCTTGAGCAAGACGCCATTGATCTATCTTGTTATATTTTTTTTTCCGCTGCGCAATCTTATTTGGGGATATCATCTTGAACATTAAACTTTATGGTTTATGCCCCTCTCTAATGTTAACTGTGAGCCCAAGACTTGTATCTCGTATTTGAACCTTTAAAATTTCAGATTTGGAACCTTCCTCTTTATTACTCTTGTAATGACTAGTTGTTTAGCGTTGTATTAAAACTTGCTCTTTGTGGATCATCGGTGATATATGGGCTTGTGACAGTATGTGTGTATGCATGATCTTGGGCATATGGTGGAGCACATACCGGGACTACCGGATTTGATACCATTTTTGGGCGAATGATGGGTTGGTCCTTTGTAATTTAGATGTGGGTTAACCCGTGGCACGCCATTAGTGCGAGCGTGAGTTAGTCCTCATCTTCTTGATAAGGACCGACGGTTCACTTAAAATGATGTTAAATTGGGCGGTTCTCACAGCAGGTATTGGAGCCGAGGTTCCATGAAGTGAACATAAAATCTTGCTTAAAGGGGGTTGAGAGCGAAATAAAATTGAGTACCTGCACTAATATTTATTTCTTGTAAAATTTGAACCTAAGGATTAATTGCTAACTTCCTCCCTTGGTCTTAGAGCTATTTTTCCCTCGATTGCTTCCCCTGTTAAATTAAATGTGCTTAATATCTCATATCTTTATGGATAGATGGCCAAGTTGATCATGGCGACCCGCGCTCCGGAGACGACTGGGTTCCCTGTGATCCTCAATGAGATGTTGAGGAGGGCGCACTACACTTTTCAGCCCGAGTATGAGGTCTATGCTCGTGGTTATGGAGTCGGATTGGTGGACTACTTGGCGACCCTCCACCTTGAGGCAAGAATGGTGGTGGGAGCAGTGAAGTACGGCTTCCGTGCTTGTGGTACCTCGGTGGAGATGGTCATTCAAGAGGTAGAACGTGAAGCTATCGCCCGCCTTCGCCACGAGCACCGCGAGCTTTGGGAGGATCCTTTCACTTACCTTCCGGTGCGGGGACCCGAGGCTCCCATTGCTCACGTTGTCTCGCCTCCGGATGGGCCTTACACCTTGGAGAAGTGCATGGTGGACACCGTTTCCGCCTATGAGATGGCGCACCGGAGTTTGGTATGGGAGTTGGAGGAGACAAGGAGCCGTATCATCCGCCTCCAATACCAAGTGGAGCCCTACCTTCGGTCAATGAGGTTGCCTAAGAAGATCATGGATGAATGGCTGCAGAACACGCCGCAAGAGGAGGCTCCTCCTTCGCATCGTTTTCCGCATGTGGTGGGTGCATGGGCCGAGGCGAGAGAAACGTACAATCCCATTTCGATGGGGTTGGACGTGCGTCGGTTCCATGTGAAGCCCATCACCCGCGTGGAACTTTTGGGATTTTCGGAGCTAATTGACCTGTGACTTGTTTATCGTTTGGTGAGAGGGAGAGTCGCCCATTATTGCAAGTGCTAGCAGTATGCAAGCCGGGACCCTCCATACCGCCCGTATGAAAACCATGAAAGCCAGTTGCTAAGAAAAAGGAGGGTCGTGGTACTTTGAGTAATGTGGTTGTAAGGTGGAATTAAGCGCTAGGACGTTAAAACGCACTCATTTTGTGTTGGTTGAACTTGTTGGATGCTTGTGGACTAAAGTTAAGTCGGCCTTGTGGTTATGATTATGCCTAAATGCTATTAGCGTAACCATATTTATGCAAGTTAATCTTGCATAACCCTTGCATGCTTGCTAGAAACTTATTATGAGCCTTATATTGTTGTGTGGGAACGATGTGAGGTAACGACTTATTGCACTCATATGTTGCATGCATGCACTCATACGGATATAATAATTATGAAGCATGTAAGTAACCGTGTCTCGTCCTCTTTGATCTCCAAATCTGCCCTAAATGATCTTGAAGGTTGATGTCCAAATCTTTTGCGCTTGTCAAACTTATGTCTCTAGTAATCGGGTGATTATAATTTTGCTTTGATAGTTATCGTTCGAGTCTCGATCTTACGTCAAATCATTATCTACGCTTTATCATTTCATCGCTCCTCCTTAAGATCATTACCCTTCTTCCTCGGTCGCTAACCTATCTTAATTCTTGCTAGGATGAATTTGTGTTCGGGAACTGGCACGAACCGTGGGAACGGTTCAGGTAGGAATAACAACAACAACAACAACAACAACGATCTTCCCAACCCTCCCATCCACCCCACTCTCGCGGATGTGCTTGCCCAACAAACTCAACTCCTCAGGCAATTGGTCAACCATATTGGCAACTTGGGCAACGCCGGCAATCAAGCTCCTAGGGAAGAGCCTCAAGTGAACAAGTATGGGGATTTCTTCCGCACCAACCCACCCATCTTCCGTGGCTCCAAGGATCCTCTCGATGCGGGTGTTTGGCTTCATGTCATTGAGGAGAAGCTCAATCTCATCCAATGTGAGGAACATGAGAAGGTTTTATTCGCCGCTCACCAACTTCATGATGCCCCGGGGGCTTGGTGGCGGAATTGGAAGGCCTCACAACCTGCGAATCACCATTTCACGTGGGAGGAATTCCGGATGGCATTTCGCTCCTTCCGCATCCCCAAGGGTATCAAGGACATCAAGAAGAAGGAGTTCCTCAATCTCACTCAAGGTCATCGGGATGTAATGTCTTATGTCAATGCTTTCAACGCTCTCTCTCAATATGCACCCAATGAAGTGTCCACTGATGCTAAGAAGCGGGAGAGGTTCTATGACAACCTCTTGGAAGAATTGCAAGACAAGCTCTCTACCACTAAGTTTGATGACTTCAATGACTTGGTGAATATTTCCATTCGCGCCGAACATAAGATGAAGAGACTTGAGGCCAAGCACAAGCGTCCCGCTCCTAACTCGGCGGGTGGTAGCTCCTCCCGCCCACATGTGGGGCCACAACCTCCCCCAACTTGTGCGCCGGGTGCGCAACCACTGCGCCCTATGTGGGTTGTGCGCCACCCTCAACCACCACAAGGACAAGCTCCAAGGCCGGCCAATGCTTTTTGGAACAACCCAAGCCGCGCCGCAAGGGGTCCATGCTACAATTGTGGTGGCATGGGCCACATCTCCAAGAATTGTCCTTCTCCAAGGCAAGGTGGTGCCTCCAATGCACTGAGGCCCAACAACCCTCCACCGCAAGCGCCACGTCAAGGTGCCAAGCCATCACAAGCTCCTAAGCGTGGCCGCCTCAACTACACCACCGCGGAAGAGATTCCGGAACATGCCGGCGTGCTCATGGGTACGCTTCTCATAAATTCTCATCCCGCCCTTGTCCTTTTTGATTCCGGAGCAACCCTTTCTTTCATTAACAAGAAGTTCATGATGCATAGTAAACTTCAAATGCAAACCCTACCACTACCATAATACATAGAATCACTGGGTGGGGAAATCATCTCAAAACATTTTGTAGATAAGGTTCCAATTCTCATTGAGGGAGATACCTTTTGAGCGAATCTTCTCATCCTAGATAAGCTAGGTTTAGATGTAATCCTTGGGATGGATTGGTTGGGAAAACATGATGGGGTCATCAAATGTGGGCCACGCACCATCGATCTCTTGCACCCCTCCGGGAGTAGGGTTCTTCTCTCCCTCGCCAAAAAGGAAGTTTGTCTCTATGCCATGATGGGTACCGAAACCACAGCGTTGGAAAATATTCCCGTGGTTTGCGAGTATCCGGATATCTTTCCGGAAGAATTACTGGGCATGCCTCCCGATCGTGAGGTGGTGTTCGTTATTGAGCTAATGCCCGGGACAGCTCCCATTTCCAAGCATCCTTATCGTATGCCCCCTAATGAGTTGAAGGAATTGAAAGAGCAACTCAAGGTCCTTTTGGATAAGGGTTTCATTCGTCCGAGTTCCTCTCCTTGGGGATGCCCGGCTCTCTTCATGCAGAAGGATGATAGCTTATGGATGTGTGTTGACTACCGTGCGTTGAATGAGGTCACCATTAAAAATAAATACCCTCTTTCTCACATTGATATATTATTTGACCAACTTTCGAGAGCTTGCTATTTCTCTAAGATTGATCTAAGGTTGGGTTATCATCAAATTAAGATTCGCCAAAAGATATTCCAAAAACGGTTTTCTCTACTAGATATGGTCTCTATGAATTCACCGTCATATCCTTTGGCCTCACCAATGCACCGGCTTATTTCATGTACTTGATGAATAGTATCTTCATGGAGGAACTTGATGTCTTCGTGGTTATCTTGATTGATGATATTCTTATCTATTCGAAGACTCGAGATGATCATGCTCGTCACATCCACATTGTATTGCAAAAACTTCGGAAGCATCGTCTATATGCCAAGTTTAGCAAATGCGAGTTTTGGCTTGAGAAAGTATCTTTTCTTGGTCATATTCTCTCCAAGGATGGCGTTGCTGTCGATCCTAGTAAGGTGCAAGATGTTCTTGAATGGAAACAACCTCGAATGTCACCGATATCTGGAGTTTTCTTGGGCTTGCGGGATACTACCGCCGGTTCATAGAAAACTTTTCAAAAATTGCGAAGCCTATGACCGAGTTATTGGAAAATGGGGTCAAGTTCGAATGGTCCCAAGCTTGTGAGGAAGCCTTTCAAACTCTCAAAGATCATCTTACTACCGCTCCCGTTCTAGGTCAACCAAATATTCACAAGAACTTTGATGTCTATTGTGATGCCTCTCGCGCCGGTCTTGGTTGTGTTCTTATTCAAGAAGGCCAACACTACAGAAAAATAGTGTAATTTCGTCGGCCAGAAACCGACGAAAATAGGCCCAAAGCCGACAAAAATAGTTATTTTCGTCGGCCGGCCGACGGAATAAAATAGACAAAAATAAGCGCTTTCTCGTCGGTTGCCGATGAAAATAATAATATTTTCGTGGGCCGTGTATGTTCACGTTTTCGTCGGCTTTAATGGCCGACGAAAATAATCGGATCCCAGCTAAAAAAACAGTTGCATATAATATGGCACACATAAAAAATCTGGAGTATGAGCTTGGCTGAATAGAACAATGAACAGGATTAGATAACAGAACCACAAATGACATCTCGTTGGGTGCACGCCGACCGTGCAGAACAGCCTCCCTGCATTGTACAGATACAAGACAGCTTCTCAGGCGCTTTACATCGAACACTGGGATTACAATGATGCGGTCGACGCCGGTGGCCCACGCGCGCGCAAGTACGGCCGGGATATCAGCGGCGTGGCACTTCTTGCCATGGTAGATGCCCTTGAACATGCCATCTTCACAGCACAGCAGTAGCACCAGACAGCACGGCGAGTGCCATCGGAAAAATAAAAGAGAGGCAAAAATCAGCCAACTATCTTTGCGCTAAGCATAAAGAGAAGAATCCGCCAACTATCTTTGCGCCAAATATAGCTGAAGCATGTCTTTAGAAAATCACATTTCTCAAGCAACGTTACCTGCATGGCAAGCTTGTTTCCAGCATGTGATCCTCCATTGATCACATTAAAAGCAGGCACAGGCAGCACCACAGTTTTGTTTCCAGCAAGGTTTGCAATGTGCTGCAAATAAGTGAACTTTCAGTACACCCTCTAAATTTAACATAATAATAAATCATGGTGGTGAGTGGTGACATTTGACCTGGTAAAGAGGAATCTTCTTCACCATAGCTCCGGCTTTGCACACTGCCCCATTCGTTGGAGGTTCCATCTAGCTGCTGGACCATGAAGTTGTCAATGTCAACCTGCTCAGTGGGGTCCTGAAGCATAATTCACCGGTAAGCTAGCTATCAGGTGTTACATTGATGAAATCATATAATATTCTTACTTAACAATTGAGATGCATACCTTTCCAATAATTGCTGGTCCAATGATGCTATTTACATTGTTCACAGCCTAGCAAAAGGCAATACGACTTATTAATCCAATGTTAACAGAGAAAACAACCCATCAAAAACAGAATGGTTGCAACCAATAATACAGGTTAACTATGGGAAGAAATTTTAAGCCACAAGCTACCTACTAACACTTATTCAGCTGGGTTATTCCTTATGTACTGAAAGCATAGACTTCAAATAGGTTTCATCAATCAATTTTATCGCAAATACAAGATGGATACACAAGTTGGTTTCTGTTATATAAAGTTTCTTAAACCAGGACCATTGGACTCATGAATGACTATGGTGCATGGCATATACAGCTAGAATAAACCCTCAAAACTGAATGGAAAAAATGGCTGGTTATAACTAACCTTAAGAACACCCTTGCCAAGATAGTCAGATCCTCCATCCCTCAACTCCAACTCATATATTCCTGAAGTCAATTTTCCAAAAAATTACAGTATTCTTAAAATTCCAGTACACAAGTTGAAAGGCAAAGCTGCCTTCTGTATCATTTACAGATCCACGTGGTAAGCAATTTGGAGACCAGTTCACCCTGTCATGATGAAGACGACTCTGCTGACATGTTCCCTAAGACCAGTACTTAGAAATTAGCAAATTTAGGTCAAAACATAGACATGACAACCATATTTGAACAATAGGTTTACAATGTAACAATGCAATTTATACCAACCGATTCATGTAGTTAAACAGCACGATATATTGCAAATAATAATATTCTGTAAGAGCAGTGTCTCAATTGACAGTGAAAAAGTACTTACATAAATGGAGGGAATGAACCTGAGAAAATGTAAAACATAGGTGTATATGGAAAATCATGTTCCATGATAGTGACACGGACACTACATATGTGCAAAGTCAACTAATTAATTAGCACAAGCTATTAATAAAACTTAGCAGATCTTAGACTATCATATATGCATAGTTCAAAAATGCATGTTGCATAGAATCAAGAAGAAAGATCTTCTTTTATGGAGTAAACTAGCAGGAAGAATGATGGGTGGCGATGGCGCAGCCTCGTGATTGGAGATCTATCCCCGGGCGGCCGGTGAAGAGCGGGTGCGTCACGGGGTACAGGCAGAGCCGCGCGGGGGCCCGTGGGGCAGAGGGGCGCGGGGCGGCGGCGGCGGCCGTGGGGGCCGCGGGGGCAGAGGCAGAGCCGCGCGGGGGCCTGCGGGGCAGAGGGGCGCGGGGGGCCGTGAGGCAGAGGAGCGCGGGGCGGCGGCGGCAGCGGCCGCGGGGGCCCGCGGGGCAGAGGGGCGCGGGGCGGCAGCGGCGGCCGCAGGGGGTCGCGCGGGGTGGCGGCGGGCCTGGGGGCGGGGGCAGGGGCGGTGGTGGCGGGGGGCTCGGGCCTCGGGGGCGGAGAAATGCATGCGTGCGACACTGGAAGGAGATCCAAATCGCTATTATACCGATATTTTCGTCGTGGGCCGATGAAAATAGGCCTATTTTCGTCGGCCTGCCCTAGGCCGACGAAAATGTACTTTTTTTTTCGTCGGCCAGGCCCTGGCCGACGAAAATATGAACTCTTTTTCGTCGGCCTACTGTGGCAGAACCAACCTGAATTACACCAGCTCAAGTACGTAAGTCCTCTCTCTACGGCTTCAATCGCACTTCAAACGGTGTAACCATGTGACGCCCCGAAATTTTCAAATTTAAACTACGCGTTAAAGTGTCCTGACCGAAAATTTATTCGTCGTAAAACCCTGACTCTCTCCGTTTCACCGTCACACTGACGGCCGACGCGAGCCTGACCGCCGTCCCATCCCGCACCGCTCACGCGTGACCGTTTTCCACAATCAACGCCGGCGCGATGCTGTTCTCCTCGCGCAGCGCGCGGACGACGTACGCGCGTGGCCGACCGACCGCGATCGCCGCCGCGATCGGCGCCGACGCGCCCCTCCCTTTCTCTCTCTCCCCTTTCTCTTTTCTCCTTTTCTCTCTCCCTCCTATTTCTTTCCTTTTTCCCTTTTTCCCCTCTCTTTCTTTTCTCCTTTTCCCTCCTTTCTTCTCCTCCCTCCTCTTCTCCCCTTCCCCTGCTCCCGAGCACCGCCGGCCTTGACTCCCGGGTCACGCCACCACACCCCTCCCCTCTCCCCTCACACACGCGCACGCCTGCCTCGGCCGGCCGCGCCGCGTCGCGCACGGCCCACGCACGCACGCCTAGCGCGTGCATCGCGTGACCGCACCGCTCGCCGCGCCGTCCGTCGCTCGACACGCCGCCCGGCCTCCGGCCCCCAGCCACGTCGCCCCGTTCCCCGGCCGCGCACACCGCCGTACGCGCACGCGCCGCTGAGCCACGCACGCGCACGCGTCCGGCCCACGCGCACGCCCTGCACAGCTCGCCGCCCCGCCGCCGCTGGCGCCCCGCCTCGCCGCTCGCGCCGTCGCCTGTGCCGCGCAGCCCCCCGGCCCCTCCTCCCCACGTGCTCGACGCCGCCCTCGGCGCTTGCGCCTTGCCGCACGCCGTGTCGCGACCCGAGCGCCATTAATGGCCGCCCCAGAGCCGCTCCGCCGGCCACCGTCCGCCCGCCCGCTCGGCCGCCTATAAATAGGCCCCGTGCCGCCGCCACCTCCCCTACAACCTCCACCGCCCCCTCTCCAGCTCCCTCCCCAAGCCCTCTCGCCGCCCCGCCGGCCCGCACTGCCCGCCGCCGCCTGCCCCGTCGGCCGGCCACCTCGCACCACCCCCGCCCGAAGTATGGCCCGGAATGGGACCCCCTTCTCCCCCTCTCCCTTTCCCCCCGATTCCTAGCCGCTATCAGGCCCTAGGCCACCGGATTAGGCCGGCGCCGAGCTCCCCTCCCCTCTCCTCTGTTTCCTGTGAGGGGAGGAGGAAGAAGGTGGCCCCTTTTACGCAAAACCCCCTGTCCTCCCCTGTATTTCCCCAAAGAAACCCCCCCCCCTCTCTAGGAGCACCCCTATCCACCCATTCTTTGCAAAAGAAACCTCGCCCTTTTTAATATTTCAAATTGAGCCCTCCAATACACGAACCTAGATATGCATGGCACCTTTTAGCATGTCCGAGTATTTTTAGGGTTCGCGAAAAGGTCCTTACCTCCTCCGGGTAATTGCAAGCGAGCCCCGGGACCCCTGTTTAGCCCCTGAAACCCCTTTACCCCGTCATTTTATGCGCCAAACAACCTCCGATCGACCTGAAACTTTACCACTCTGTTTCTAGTATAGTTTTAGCTATGCCATTAAGAAACCACCCAAAAATATCATCCCTAACTCCATAACTAAATTATTTCCGATTCAAGCCCAACGATAAAAGCTTTTAGTTCTTTCGCTTGATTGTATGTCTGTTTGTTTGCGTCGTAGGACACGGAGTGAACGAAGAAGTTCCCGACTGCGACCAAGCAACCAAGGACCAGTTCTGCGACCCCGAACCCGAGGGACAGTGCTTCGATCAGGACCTCCCGCAAGGGTTTGACGATGGCAAGTTCAATTCCGCCCTTTGATGCATGTTTTGTCCTAGTTTTCATAAACACAACCCAGTGGCCTGTTTTATAAAATTGCATGGTTTTGCGTGCCGCAAACATGGTAGGATAGCCACCCTTGTTGTGATAACCATACTCTGAACACCTGATTTTATAAAGAAAATGCGTGTGTGTGGGAAAGGGTAAAATGTGGTTTTGAAAGACGAGTCGGACGGGATGGATGGCATTTCTGTGTGAATTGCCGTTGGTGTGCTCGTACCTGTGTGGTAGGGCAAGGAAGGGAGATATCCATCCTGTCACCCCTAAGGACCGAGTTGATGTGTCATCTCACCTAACTTCCTGTCGTGCAAACCACTTGACCGTTGTATGGGCAACGGCTTAGCATAAATCCCGCTAGTTAGTCTGATAGCCATCAGGAGAGCTGAGAGCAACGGGTGATCAAGGAAAAGGGATAAGCTCTGTGTGACTTATGCCCCGGTTAAACCTCGGAGGTAGGTCGAATGACCCCTTGATGGATCCCGTGATGGCTAGTCAGGTCTAGCTAAGGTGGGTAATGGCTTTGTTGGGATCTGCACTGACACTAAGGTGTTCGTGCTGTGGTACCCCACCTGTGGGTAAAGTTGCACACCTCTGCAGAGTTGAAAATCTATTCGAATAGCCGTGCCCACGGTACTGGGCAAGTTACGGTGTGGTCACATAACTAGTGTTTCTCTCCGGGAATGGTTGGGCTGGTGTGAGTTGCTTGGAAAGTATCCGGCAGTTGTGTCGTGTGCTACGGCGGACGGGGAGTCCGGTAGCAGTTTAAAACTTGGATCCTGTGTGGATCAACATTACGTGCTTCTTGGTGTTTGAAAACTAGTTTTGAAAATATTCATAAACGAACCTTTGCATATAACCGAGTTTTCCGCAAATAAACCCTAACCGTACCCTTGGATTGTCCTTTGTATTAATTTCTGTTATACCCCTCCTCCGTGGGTGTGATTGGACTTGCTGAGTACGTTCGTACTCACCCCATTCTTACTTTTACAGTGGAAGATCCCGACTACATCCCCGAAGACGTCGAGTAGGGTTCCGTCCTGCACCCAGTCTTGCCTGTGGGTGAGGTCACCGTTGGAACTCCGCATGGCGCAAGACTCTGATGATCCCCTTTTCGTAGTTAGTGTAGTAGTATGGATTTTAGTCGTAATCCTCGTGATAGTGGCGCTTCACTGCCCATTACCGCGAAGAGTTGTACAGTGATGTACCATCTGATGTAATAAAAGTGTTATCAGCCTCCTGGGACTGATAAAGTAACACTTTTAAGTCTTCCCTGATGGGGGGACGCTTCAGGTGGTATCAGAGCCGTAGGTTGGCCGTAGGACGTGACCCTAGGAGCGAGACCTCTTTTCAGGCCCTAGAACTTGTCCTGATTTAGAAATTTTCTGCACAAACACTCACCACTGGTCTTTGCCTTGTTCCAGATGGCTGGCAATGGATGGGTTAACGGATTCTGCCACGCAGAGCCCGGCCTCCCCAAGTTACTATTGCTCAGCCTGGAACGCGTTGGGATTATGGAACCACCGGAGTATGCCTACCGTGAGTACATCGCCGGAGGCACCCTTCGGTGCGACATGATGGTTTTTGTGGAGAGAAGCACCCGCTACCCTGATGTGGACCCTTGGTTCATTTCCACCGCTGGCTTCCGCTTTCCCGACACCTATCGAAAGGCCGCTCGTAAAGCCCTGCGACGGCTGCGTGTACTCTACAGGCACCACCTTCAGCGGACTCCTATGGGATTTTTCCCACCCGCTGAGGGAAGAGGACGCACTTGGATTGCCCGAATGAGGGGACTTGGACGAAAAGAAGAAGACCTAGAAGATACGGTCTCCCATCTGTCCATCTACCTTACTGGCTTGGATGCACTCTACCGTGAACAGGCAGCCCAGCTGAAGCAGCTAATCCATGGGATTGAAAAGATAACCCAGGAGCTGGAGGAACAACGGACAAGAGCCGCAAGCGCCGAGTATTCCTTAGCCGCCCTCCAAGCCCAGATGCAAGAATACGAGAACCGCAACGGAATAGGTGGATGGATAGAGGAAGAAGAAGAAGAACCCATGGAAACCCATTGGGATAAGGGTACTCAGACCGAAAATGAGATGGATCGGTTCCTTCCAATAAAGAAGCGCTCTATCAGGACCGAGGAGGAATCCCCATGATAGGATTAGCACTCCAAGCTAGAACCCGACCCTGATAACCCCGTGCCTATGAAAACTGTATCCCCGTGTTGCAATAATAAATGTTATCCACTCTCTTTTGTATCTGTGCTAGACTGTTTACCCTGTTCATGTTTCAGATGGCTGAGGAAGGATGGACCCAGGGCGATTGCCAAGCAGCACCTGGCTTTCCCGGCCTCTTAATCAACACCCTGGAGCACCTTGGTGTTACAGAACGCCCAAGGTACTACAGCCGAGAGTACGAGCACCATGGTACCCTCCGCTGCAGGGTGATCCTGGTCATCGCCAGGAGCAACCGCTACCCTGACATTCAGCCTTGGCGAGCGACCGCCACGGGGTTTAGACACCAAGACACCTACCCCTTGGCCACCCGAAAAGCACTCCGTTATTTGTGCCGGATTTTTGAAGAACACCTCGCACCCACGCCAGCCAAGTTCTTCCCGCCGGCCATCAGAACCCCAGTCTGGGAAGCACGCATGAGAAACCTGGAACGACGTCGCCACGAAGAAGGCCCCCTGTACCAAGTGGCTACATACCTAGCCGCCCTGGACCAACTCTTTGATGAGCAAGCCAACCTTCTGAGGGAACAGACCCATCGAGCCGAGCAAGCAGAGCTCGCAGTAAGGTTACAGTAGATCCGAGCCGCCCACGCCGAGGCGAGAGCCGCAGCCGCGGTCAGTAGCGAAGCAGTCGCCCAAGAGAGCCTCAGGCAGGCCCGAGACCGGCGTATGCAAGAGTGGACCCAAAGTGGAACACCAGTCCCGGCAATTGGAGAAGATCATGTTTTACTCGGGACACCCGTCATAGGATGGGGAACACTCTTTGGGAACACACACGCTCCACCCGAGAACCCTGAAAGTTCTGCCGCCGCCGTCAAAGGGGGTGCTACAGCGCAACCCTTGCCAGATGGAAACCCAGAGGACGGCGAACGAGGATATCTCACCCTCCCCGCCCCGGAAGAAGGCACGCCTCGCGAATAGAATAACCGACGCTGTCCCAGTGATGCACCCCCCCAGCTTAAGACGTGCCCTTAGACAAGACCCTGGCCGAGTAGCACGAGACCTAGTCGTACCCCCAAGTTGTACCCCCCTTGCAGTAATAAAATGGTTTGTGCTTGTTGTTTGTGATGTTGTGTGCTGGTTTGTTGTGTGCTGATTGTTTATATGAGTATCGGCAGAAGGTAGATTCTGCCTTATATATATACGAATTAAACAACTTAAACATCACATAAACATAACCCCAATCTACCCGATCAACAGGTGACCCCCCGGAACGTCGCGAGGGCCTCCCGTGGCCGGAACCCCGTAGCCGCTAGTGCCGGAGCACAGCCCGTGGAACAAGATCTTCCCCAAGGAGAACAAGAAGTAAGCCAGAACCAAGGAGGAAGTCAAGAAGGAGAACAACTACCACCACCCCCACCCCTCGGAGACTTGGCGCAGATAATCCACAACCAGACCCTCATACTGGAGACGCTGGCCAATGCCCTCATTAACCGGCAGCCACGAGGGCAGAATATGAACGACAAGCTGACGGCCTTTCTAAGGACCAAGCCGCCCACCTTTGCCGGATCCTGCAACCCGTTGGATGCAGACGACTGGTTGCGAGTGATTCAGAGGAAGCTCGAACCATTCGAGTGCCAGGACCGGGACAAAGTCCTTCTAGCAGCCCACCAGCTCACCGGAACAGCATTATCCTGGTGGGAAAATTATTGTGCTGCAGCCGAGGATGCCTCTACCATCACCTGGGGAGAATTCGTAAGGGAGTTCCGCCGCTACCACATCCCTTCGGCCACCATGAAGCGCAAGGCGGATGAATTCCGCGCACTACAGCAAGGAAGCATGACGGTGGAAGAGTACACCCACCGGTTCATTGAGTTGGCCCGATATGCACCAGAGGAAGTGAATGACGACGACAAGAAACAAGACATGTTCAAGAAGGGGCTAAGCCCAGAACTCCGGACCCTGCTTACCCCACAGATCTATCCGGACTTCAACACCCTGATGAACAAAGCTATCCTCACGGAGAGGGCCAAAGCCGAGGAGAGGAAGGATAATAAACGCAAATTCCTGGAAAGTAAGGCCCGCCAACAGGACCGCTTCCAAAAGCCGAGGAACTCCAACTACACTGCACCAAGATCTCAGGCCCCAATGCAGTATAGGACTCAGTCCCAAGTGACAGGATCACGGACCCCTGAAGCACAGCCTAAAAGCCAGAATACCATGAGGGCCCCGCAGAGCAATACAAGCCTGGCCGCCTCCGACAACAACAATGTTAGGGCCTGTTTCAACTGCCGTGAGACAGGACACTTCATTGCCAATTGCCCTTATGCCAAGAATAAGCCGGCAACATCGGCCTTCTCCAACATGGTGAATGGGCCCAGACCAGCCCTGACCGGTGCCAACCGAGTGCCCATCCGCAACAACGACAACAGCCAGCAGTTGAAGCAGCAATCATTTGGACGAGCCCGCGTCAATCACATCGACGCGCAGGAGGCTCAAGAGGCTCAAGGCGTAGTGCTCGGTGAGTACCTAGTCAACTCAGCTCTGGCAATAGTACTATTTGATTCTGGAGCATCGCACTCGTTTATATCCTCAAGCTGCGTGGAGAAACACAAAATACCCACAGTACTACTAAAAACACCCCTATTAACCCAGACGCCTGGGGGCGACATCAATTGTCAATTAGGTTGTCCACGGGTAAGGATCAACTTAAGTGGGGTAGACTTCCTAGCGGACCTAGTAGTACTTAAGTCTGGAGGAATAGACGTGATCCTTGGAATGGACTGGTTAAGCCGACACAATGGTCTCATAGGCTGTACCGACAAAGTGGTACACCTAACAAACCCCGAAGGAGTACAAGTGATCTGCCATACCCGGGATAGTAAGTTTGACCCAATGGTGTTTAGCATGGAAGCCAAGCTCTTAGAAGGAGTCCCGGTAGTAAACGAATACCCAGACGTATTCCCCGAAGAGCTTCCCGGTATGCCGCCGGACAGGGATATAGAGTTTGTCATAGACCTTATCCCCGGAACCTCCCCCATAGCCAAGAGACCCTATAGGATGGCAGCCTCTGAGTTAACAGAATTAAAGAAGCAACTAGAAGAACTGCAACGAATTGGCTTCATTAGATCAAGCTCGTCGCCATGGGGAGCCCCAGTGCTGTTTGTCAAGAAGAAAGATGGGAGTATGAGGTTGTGCGTAGATTACCGAGCACTGAACGAGGTTACCATTAAGAATAAGTACCCCCTCCCCAGGATTGATGACCTGTTCGATCAGCTAAAAGGAGCCAAGTACTTTTCCAAGATCGACCTAAGGTCGGGATATTTCCAGCTCAAAATTAGAGAAAGTGACATCCCTAAGACAGCTTTTGTCACCCGCTACGGGCAGTTTGAGTTCACCGTAATGTCCTTCGGACTAACCAATGCCCCCGCCTATTTTATGAACCTCATGAATAAGGTATTCATGGACGAGCTAGATAAGTTTGTCGTAGTCTTTATTGACGACATACTTATCTACTCCAAGAGTGTTCAGGAACATGAGCAACATCTGCGGGTAGTGTTGGAAAAGCTAAGGAAGCATAAACTATATGCTAAATTTAGCAAGTGTGAATTCTGGCTGGAGAAAGTAGCTTTCCTTGGTCACATTCTGACCGCGGAAGGCGTAGCAGTGGACCTAGAGAAGGTCGAAGCCGTGTCCAATTGGCAGCAACCGACCAATGTTAGTGAAATCAGAAGTTTCCTTGGATTAGCCGGATACTATCGAAGGTTTATTGAGGGATTCTCTAAGATAGCCCAACCCATGACGGAACTTCTTAAGAAGGAGAAGAAGTTCGCCTGGATGGAAAATTGCGAAAGAAGTTTTCAAGAATTGAAGCAAAGGTTGACAACCGCCCCAGTGCTGACCCTACCGGACATCCATCGGGACTTTGTCATTTATTGTGACGCATCCCGACAAGGATTAGGGTGTGTACTGATGCAAGACGGGAAAGTCGTTGCATATGCTTCCCGCCAACTCAGGACTCATGAGCAGAATTATCCGACCCATGATTTGGAATTAGCAGCCGTGGTGCATGCCCTTAAGATTTGGAGACACTACCTAATTGGAAATAAGTGTGAAGTTTACACCGACCACAAGAGTTTGAAGTATATATTCACCCAGCCGGATTTAAACCTAAGGCAAAGGAGATGGTTGGAGTTGGTCAAGGACTACGATTTGGAAATTCAGTATCACCCCGGGAAAGCAAACGTAGTAGCCGATGCCTTAAGTCGAAAATCCTATGGACCCAAGGATGACCATCTATGTGAGGAAATGGCACGATTAAATGTGCACATTATTCCTCGAGGTTCCAGCCAACTGCTGAACGTCCGATCAACACTAGAGGATAGGATCAGAGAGGCTCAAGGATCGGATCGAGAGTTAGTAAAGATTTGCAAACAAACTGGAGAAAACAAAGCACCGGGTTTCAGAGTGGACGATAAGGGAACGTTATGGTACGAGGATAGGATTTGTGTCCCCCAGGATGGGGATTTCCGGCAATTAATCCTGGACGAAGCCCACAACTCGGCCTACTCCATCCACCCAGGATCCACCAAAATGTATATGGACATAAGGCAAAAATATTGGTGGAATGGAATGAAGGCGGACATTGCACGATTCGTGGCTCATTGTGATACTTGCCAAAGGATCAAGGCCGAACATCAGAAACCGGCGGGATTGTTGCAACCCTTGCCTATCCCGGTATGGAAATGGGATGAGATAGGAATGGACTTTGTAGTGGGTCTACCTAAAACACAGAAGGGACACGATTCCATATGGGTAATAGTGGACTGACTCACTAAATCGGCTCATTTCATACCCGTACGAACTAATTACGGTGGAGAAAAGCTGGCAAAACTCTATGTGGAGAACATAGTAAAGCTACACAGAGTACCTAGCAGGATTGTCTCAGATAGAGGGACCCAATTCACCTCTAGGTTCTGGAAAAGCTTGCATCAAGCCATGGGCACCAAGTTAGATTTCAGCTCTGCATATCATCCACAGACGGATGGTCAAACCGAAAGAGTAAATCAGATTATGGAAGACATGCTGAGAGCATGTGTCCTGACCTACGGAAAGGACTGGGAGCAGAGTCTGCCCTATGCGGAATTCTCGTACAATAATAGTTACCAAGCCAGCTTGGGCATGTCGCCATTCGAAGCCCTCTATGGGAGAAAGTGCAGAACCCCTTTGATGTGGTCGGAAGTCGGAGAACGTGCACTAGTAGGACCTGCACTTATAAAAGAAGCAGAAGAAAAAGTAGCGGAGATCCGCGAAAAGTTGAAGGCGGCTCAATCTCGACAAAAGAACTACACAGATAAGAGAAGGCAAGAAATAAGTTTCGACCCAGGCGATTTTGTTTATCTCAAGGTCTCACCTATTCGAGGGACGCGAAGATTTCAGGTACAAGGTAAATTGGCCCCTCGATACATTGGACCGTATCGGGTTCTAAAGAGAGTCGGAGCAGTAGCATACCGACTGGAGTTACCAGAAGAAATGTCGGATATACATCCAGTGTTTCACGTCTCGCAAATAAGGAGGTGCTTGAGAGTACCCGAAGGAGAACTCGTGCCAGTGGAAATAATAGACCTACAACCGGATCTGCGGTACCAGGAGGTACCGGTCAAAATCCTGGACACTATCACTAGAAGGACAAGAAACTCTGAGGTGCGAATATGCAGGGTTCAATGGAGCAGACACGGAATAGAAGAAGCAACCTGGGAACGCGAGGAGGCGCTAAAGAAGGAGTTTCCCCATCTATTTAGGGATCAGCCGAATCTCGA
Source organism: Panicum hallii (assembly GCF_002211085.1). Lineage (NCBI taxonomy): Eukaryota > Viridiplantae > Streptophyta > Magnoliopsida > Poales > Poaceae > Panicum > Panicum hallii. Next base: position 2,071,978 of record NC_038048.1, on the reverse strand, counting down.
GGACGAGATTCATTTAAGTGGGGTAGGTTTGTGACGCCCCGAAATTTTCAAATTTAAACTACGCGTTAAAGTGTCCTGACCGAAAATTTATTCGTCGTAAAACCCTGACTCTCTCCGTTTCACCGTCACACTGACGGCCGACGCGAGCCTGACCGCCGTCCCATCCCGCACCGCTCACGCGCGACCGTTTTCCGCAATCAACGCCGGCGCGATGCTGTTCTCCTCGCGCAGCGCGCGGACGACGTACGCGCGTGGCCGACCGACCGCGATCGCCGCCGCGATCGGCGCCGACGCGCCCCTCCCTTTCTCTCTCTCCCCTTTCTCTTTTCTCCTTTTCTCTCTCCCTCCTATTTCTTTCCTTTTTCCCTTTTTCCCCTCTCTTTCTTTTCTCCTTTTCCCTCCTTTCTTCTCCTCCCTCCTCTTCTCCCCTTCCCCTGCTCCCGAGCACCGCCGGCCTTGACTCCAGGGTCACGCCACCACACCCCTCCCCTCTCCCCTCACACACGCGCACGCCTGCCTCGGCCGACCGCGCCGCGTCGCGCACGGCCCACGCACGCACGCCTAGCGCGTGCATCGCGTGACCGCGCCGCTCGCCGCGCCGTCCGTCGCTCGACACGCCGCCCGGCCTCCGGCCCCCAGCCACGTCGCCCCGTTCCCCGGCCGCGCACGCCGCCGTACGCGCACGCGCCGCTGAGCCACGCACGCGCACGCGTCCGGCCCACGCGCACGCGCTGCACAGCTCGCCGCCCCGCCGCCGCTGGCGCCCCGCCTCGCCGCTCGCGCCGTCGCCTGTGCCGCGCAGCCCCCCCGGCCCCTCCTCCCCACGTGCTCGACGCCGCCCTCGGCGCTTGCGCCTTGCCGCACGCCGTGTCGTGACCCGAGCGCCATTAATGGCCGCCCCAGTGCCGCTCCGCCGGCCACCGTCCGCCCGCCCGCTCGGCCGCCTATAAATAGGCCCCGTGCAGCCGCCACCTCCCCTACAACCTCCACCGCCCCCTCTCCAGCTCCCTCCCCAAGCCCTCTCGCCGCCCCGCCGGCCCGCACTGCCCGCCGCCGCCTGCCCCGTCGGCCGGCCACCTCGCACCACCCCCGCCCGAAGTACGGCCCGGAATGGGACCCCCTTCTCCCCCTCTCCCTTTCCCCCCGATTCCTAGCCGCTATCAGGCCCTAGGCCACCGGATTAGGCCGGCGCCGAGCTCCCCTCCCCTCTCCTCTATTTCCTGTGAGGGGAGGAGGAAGAAGGTGGCCCCTTTTACGCAAAACCCCCTGGCCTCCCCTGTATTTCCCCAAAGAAAACCCCCCCTCTCTAGGAGCACCCCTATCCACCCATTCTTTGCAAAAGAAACCTCGCCCTTTTTAATATTTCAAATTGAGCCCTCCAATACACGAACCTAGATACGCATGGCACCTTTTAGCATGTCCGAGTATTTTTAGGGTTCGCGAAAAGGTCCTTACCCCCTCCGGGTAATTGCAAGCGAGCCCCGGGACCCCTGTTTAGCCCCTGAAACCCCTTTACCCCGTCATTTTATGCGCCAAACAACCTCCGATCGACCTGAAACTTTACCACTCTGTTTCTAGTATAGTTTTAGCTATGCCATTAAGAAACCACCCAAAAATATCACCCCTAACTCCGTAACTAAATTATTTCCGATTCAAGCCCAACGATAAAAGCTTTTAGTTCTTTCGCTTGATTGTATGTCTGTTTGTTTGCGTCGTAGGACACGGAGTGAACGAAGAAGTTCCCGACTGCGACCAAGCAACCGAGGACCAGTTCTGCGACCCCGAACCCGAGGGACAGTGCTTCGATCAGGACCTCCCGCAAGGGTTTGACGATGGCAAGTTCAATTCCGCCCTTTGATGCATGTTTTGTCCTAGTTTTCATAAACACAACCCAGTGGCCTGTTTTATAAAATTGCATGGTTTTGCGTGCCGCAAACATGGTAGGATAGCCACCCTTGTTGTGATAACCATACTCTGAACACCTGATTTTATAAAGAAAATGCGTGTGTGTGGGAAAGGGTAAAATGTGGTTTTGAAAGACGAGTCGGACGGGATGGATGGCATTTCTGTGTGAATTGCCGTTGGTGTGCTCGTACCTGTGTGGTAGGGCAAGGAAGGGAGATATCCATCCTGTCACCCCTAAGGACCGAGTTGATGTGTCATCTCACCTAACTTCCTGTCGTGCAAACCACTTGACCGTTGTATGGGCAACGGCTTAGCATAAATCCCGCTAGTTAGTCTGATAGCCATCAGGAGAGCTGAGAGCAACGGGTGATCAAGGAAAAGGGATAAGCTCTGTGTGACTTATGCCCCGGTTAAACCTCGGAGGTAGGTCGAATGACCCCTTGATGGATCCCGTGATGGCTAGTCAGGTCTAGCTAAGGTGGGTAATGGCTTTGTTGGGATCTGCACCGACACTAAGGTGTTCATGCTGTGGTACCCCACCTGTGGGTAAAGTTGCACACCTCTGCAGAGTTGAAAATCTATTCGAATAGCCGTGCCCACGGTACTGGGCAAGTTACGGTGTGGTCACATAACTAGTGTTTCTCTCCGGGAATGGTTGGGCTGGTGTGAGTTGCTTGGAAAGTATCCGGCAGTTGTGCCGTGTGCTACGGCGGACGGGGAGTCCGGTAGCAGTTTAAAACTTGGATCCTGTGTGGATCAACATTACGTGCTTCTTGGTGTTTGAAAACTAGTTTTGAAAATATTCATAAACGAACCTTTGCATATAACCGAGTTTTCCGCAAATAAACCCTAACCGTACCCTTGGATTGTCCTTTGCATTAATTTCTATTATACCCCTCCTCCGTGGGTGTGATTGGACTTGCTGAGTACGTTCGTACTCACCCCATTCTTACTTTTACAGTGGAAGATCCCGACTACATCCCCGAAGACGTCGAGTAGGGTTCCGTCCTGCACCCAGTCTTGCCTGTGGGTGAGGTCACCGTTGGAACTCCGCATGGCGCAAGACTCTGATGATCCTCTTTTCGTAGTTAGTGTAGTAGTATGGATTTTAGTCGTAATCCTCGTGATAGTGGCGCTTCACTGCCCATTACCGCGAAGAGTTGTACGGTGATGTACCATCTGATGTAATAAAAGTGTTATCAGCCTCCTGGGACTGATAAAGTAACACTTTTTAAGTCTTCCCTGATGGGGGGATGCTTCAAACCTCTTGGCCTGTCGGGTAACGTCCCGATAAACCACCGAATGTAGGATCAAACAAGGTACCTCGCACGAAGGCGAGTCCAGAGATACAATCGCCAACATATTTTACATCACAGGCATTTCTATCACATGAGTGTCCAAAAGTAACATAAGTTCCCAACTGATGGAAATTATTACAAAACAGTTTAAGGTTTCAAGTCATGGCAACGGAGTTTAAAACACGGTCACTGTACACGTCGCTAATACAGACATCATGCTAAGCCCTGGCATGACATCATTCGGTATGATCACTGTTGGCCGGGGACGGGTCCCATTCCACGGACCAACCATCAGGCAAAGCATAGGGCCATGGCATGGTAAGAGTAGCGTCTTCAAAGATATTACCTGAAAAACATATAACTAGCAAGGCTGAGTGTACTAATACTCAGCAAGGCTTACCCGTTTCATGGTAAACTTAGCCATGTAACTAGACTCATGAAGGCTTAAAATGGTTCTGGGTTTAATTTCAGTTGAAAAGCAATAAAGAGTATGATCTACTTTCATGTTTTAGCTTTCAGATTCTACTCTCATTAACCATTCTAGGTAAGCACCTAATCTAGACAAGCAACGTAGAGATTATCATCCATCAAGATTATTCCAACAATAGTTACTGTTATTACTCTACGTGGCAGAAGGAATAAGCAGTCTCAATCTCCGCCAGAAACTGAGGATTCTGAATCGAATTTCCGAACCTTGCAAGGGTAAACCTAACTCACACGCTTGGAACACCGACAAGTCGTTCCGAAGCAACAGTTTTCCTCATATTCCGGGTTATGGATCAGGGCCACCACAAGCGACTGCAGGACCGTACGCACACCAATTGTGCAGGACATACGTCTGTAGCGCGACTACATGATCGTATTCCTATCTGCTGTGCAGAACGTACTCCCACACGTCGGTGCGTGTGTACAACAGAAACCAAAATAATCGAGTGGTGGAGACATGTCCATTTGCCGGGCCAATCAGGTACTAGGCTTACCGCTTTACCATATTTCACGGCATATGGCTAGTACTTTCAAACGCTTAGCCACCACTACCACACACTGCGACCTTATCAACTTTTATCAACACAGACGGGGTAAACTTCCAGGTCATGTTATTGCACATGACCCCATCCATGATCCTTATAGTGATTGCGAAATGGTAAACATTCAACTCCTAAATCGCGCGAGTGATAGGAAATCACCCGACTTCTACCGGTCCTATTAGCATAGCATTTACTTGATAAGGACTCAGGCACAATACATAGGTTCCTAAGATTTATGCATCTAGGGTTCCATTGCAACTCCTAGACTTAATGCAAGATATAATATAAAAGTATAGAATTGCGTGAATGTAATAATTTAAAATACTGGGATATGCACCGGGGCTTGCTTGAGAGTAACACTAAGTCAGTGTTGGTTAGATGATACTCGCTTGGCGAGCAGCTTCCTTTGGTCATGCACATCGGGATCCATTCGTTCATCTTCTAGATGCATCCACCAGTACACCATCTTCTGGCTCGGCTCCAGCATCTCGTGCTTGACATCCACGCCGCGTACATCTAGCGTGTCTAAATGAGATGCAACAATGCTGAGGTATGAATGCATGGAAGTACCAGGGATGATGCATCAAACTAGCAAGCAAGATAGGCACAGGGTCACGATAGCATGGCATGAGCATCCATATGAATGAAGGTTAACCAATCATCACAAAACTTTGCCATAGGGGCAGCAAGCACATCAGGCATGGTGCACAATTTAACTTCAGTCAATCTATTGCGAGGACTTTGGCTACCAAGAGCTAATCAAGTTTAGCGTCACACAACCATTAGGTTAAATATAAATCAAATGTTTCACTTTCAGATTAGATATCTCATATTTTTTAGAGTTGCACAACAAGTCTAATTAAGATTCGAACAAGTGGCACAAGAAACATATTGTAACAACAAGCACACAGGACTAAATATAGCTTTAAGTGGTTCATAAATTATTCCAAGTCGTACATCATGACACAGTGTCACAAGGTCTCAGGTATGTTAGCTAAGTTGTACTGGGGTTACGAGCTAGTTTTAGCAAGCATACAAACAATACCACGCTCATGCAATCAACTTTAAAGCACATGCTCAGAATCTGAGCAGCCGCACAGAGACACTTGTTGTAACAATAACTCATGTTATAAGTATCCAACAAGGGTAACATGACTTACTTAGGAACAAGAATTAGCTACTGAAATTAATAGGTAGCAAAGCACCTCTTAGTAACACTCAAAAAGAAAACTATATCTAGAAACCAAATAAATACAACAACTTGACATGCAGCAAGGATCTGATAGCACAGATTAACTTGCATGATAACACACTGATAAGGAGTGTAAAAATAATTTACCAGCATTTACTGCCAACCTAAAGTATTTATTTTAGCCTCAACAAAACAAACTGAACAAAAATAGATTTACAAACATGCACATAGTTTCTGGGCATGAAATATTTATAGTGAACTAAACATGCAAACAATAAGCTACTGCATAAATTTCATAAATTTTCAACTTCCAGAACTGCAGATATTAAATAAGCAAGCTAAAATAAGCATTACTCATGATTAAATCAAAACAAAATAAAAGCATTAAACAAACAGTAGATTAAATACTTTCCTAAGTTCTTCATGCCGAAACAAAACTAACCCAACTGGTTTTACATTTTTACCATTTTTCTACAATTTACTATGCATTTTCAAAGCTTGCAACCACTTAAAATAACATTTAAACTAGAGCAAAAATTATTTAGAAATTGAAGATCAACCTGTAAAGAAAGTTGTATATCTTAGAACAAAGGATCCAACAAAATTTATTTTGTATTTTTATGATTTTTGTATGATTTAATACGATTTTCCAAAGTTTCAGCCAAAGATTTCAAAAAGGTCCAGCGCGATACTATTCATCTGAGTCATGGTCTGTGCAGATAGGCCCCTGGAATTATTCCTACTGTTGCATGGGGTCCCTTGTCGCGATTTTTTGGAACAGAGAAAGCTCAGGGAGCTCGATTCCGGCGATGGGGTGCTTTCCGGAGGCGAGGGAGAGGTGGGGGAGCATGAGGGACACGAGGGCTACCTTTGGATGGGCTCGGTTGACACCGGGGTGGCCGGAGGAGGGCTGACGACGGTGACAGTAACTCGCCAATGGTGGCAGTGGTGCTCCGGCGAGCTCCGGCGAGCGGGGTCTATGGGGAACAGGTGGAGGAGCTTCAAGGGGCTGGGGGCAAGCGATTTCGGGGGTCAGCTCGAGGGAAGAGAGGCCGGAGGGGCGAGCTCGGCGTGGGATGGTTGAGCAGCAACAATGGAGGGCGACGGTGGTTTCTGGTAGTGCGACCGTGAGCTAGAACCGGCCTTTTATAGGCCGTAGAGATAGAGGAGAGTGGAAAGGGCGCAATGCCGCGGCCCTGGGTGGCTGCATTGACGCGGTGGGCGGCGAGCAGTAGTGCCGGCGAGACCGGGCGACGCTGGCAGTGCCACAGGCAGCGTGGCACTCGGCGAGGGGGCCAGCAAGAAGAGCTAGGGCGGTAGCTGGGCTAAGGAGCGACGCGTGGAGGAGCTAGGCCGCAGGGAGTGACAAGGGGGTGGCCGGATTCAATGGCGGCAGTGCAGCAGAGACAGAACAGAGGAATAGGAGAGAGGGGAGAGGTACCTGTGGAAGAAGAACAGGGGAGGGGGTTCAGGGGCTTATTTGCAAATTACAAAAAATACAGGGACTTTTCTATAACCAACAATTTTAATCTAGGGCTTAAAAGAAAAAGTGTTCAAAATGAAAGTTGTAAAACTTTTCAAGCTCTACAACTTTGTTTTAGGGTTTGGACTCAAAAACTCAAAGTATGAAGCTTTATTTTAAGACTTTGGACTAAATTTGAACTTTATAAAGTTTTTGTCCTTGTTAGTGTAAATTACATATAACCTTGGGCCTATTTGCAAGTTTCTATGTAAGTCATGATTACTTGCATTATTACCCTTTGGCCCCTAGTAATTTTGAAAGTTACTTTTGTAAATCACCTATTTTGCATAAAAGGACTCATGTTTTTTTTGTAAAATTGCACATTAGCCCTTTTTCTTCACAAAAACACCCAATTCAACACATCCATTTCCACACAACCATTGCAAATGAAATCTTTGAGTAAATACATTTTTATCTTATAAGGGTTAAAGTAAGAAAAAATATGTTTTGCAAAACAACCCTTCACCTATTTTGAAATTACTTTCCATCTAATACATTTGCGAGAACAACCCAAATTTTCTTTTCCGTAATCATAAAAAAAAATACCCTTTTGACTTGCATCCAAGTTTTTAAAAGCTTCATATAAGCACACACAAACTTTATACTATAAACACATATTTCATACAAACAAATAAAGTACCTAGTTTACAAGTTCTGGAACTATCACACCTATGCTGGGCCGATGAAAAAAGTTCTAATTTCGTCGGCTTGTGCTGGCCGATGAAATAAGCTAGTCATTTTCGTCAGCTTGTTTTTGGTTGACGAAATTATATCTGGCCGACGAAATTGAGCGGTTTTGGTGTAGTGCAAGTGGTAGCCTATGCCTCTCGTCAACTCAAGCGACATGAAGAAAATTATCCAACCCATGATTTGGAGCTCGCGGCCGTTGTCCATGCTCTAAAGATATGGCGCCACTATCTTCTTGGTAATCATTGCAATATCTACACTGATCATAAGAGTCTTAAATATATTTTCACCCAATCCGATCTCAACATGAGGCAACGTAGGTGGCTTGAGTTAATCAAATATTATGATCTTAAAGTTCACTATCATCTTGGTAAGGCGAATGTCGTTGCCGATGCACTAAGCCGCAAGGCCCAATGCAATTGTTTGACTATGGGACCTCCTCTCCATACTCTTTGTGATGAATTCCGAAAACTTGAAATGGGAATGTTCAAGGAGGGTTATCTTGGTGCTCTCGTAATCAAGTCCGACCTCTACGATCAACTTAAGGAAGCTCAAAAGAACAACAAAAGTATGGCCCGAATTCGTACCTTGATGAAGGAGGGAAAAGCTCAATGTTTTTCTTGTGATGATCAAGGAGTCCTATTCTTTGGGAAGCGTATTGTCATGCCTAAGGATCACAACTTGAGGCGTCTAATCCTTTATGAAGCTCATAACTCTCAATTCTCCATTCATCCGGGTAGTACCAAAATGTTTCAAGATCTCAAGCAAAGGTTTTGGCGGACTCGCATGAAGCGGGAAATCACTCGATACGTCGCCGAGTGCGATGTTTGCCAAAGGGTTAAGGCTGTACATCTCAAACCGGCCGGTACTCTTCTACCTTTGCCTATTCATCTTGGAAGTGGGAAAATATTGGAATGGATTTTATCACCGGGTTACCGAAGACTACTCAAGGGTATGATTCTATTTGGGTAATCATGGACCATTTAACCAAATCAGCTTACTTTCTACCGGTCAAGACTACCTACCGAGCTAAGCAATATGCGGAGTTATATCTTACTCGTATTGTATGCCTTCATGGTATTCCAAAAACAATTGTCTCCGATTGTGGTTCTCAATTTGTTGCCCACTTTTGGAGAAGTCTTCATGAATCCATTGGAACCGACCTTACCTATTGCACCGCTTACCACCCTCAAACCGATGGCCAAACCAAGAGAGTGAATCAAATCCTTGAAGATATGCTAAGAGCTTGTGTTCTAGTGTATGAAAAAGAAATGGGCCACTTGCTTGCCGTTCGCGGAATTTTCTTATAACAATAGTTACCAAGCAAGTATCAAGATGTCTCCTTTTGAAGCTCTCTATGGACGGCGGTGTCGAACGCCTAACAATTTGTCCGAGTCCGGGGAAAGGCCTTTCTTTGGCCCGGACTTAGTGAAAGATGCCGAGGACCAAGTCAAGATCATTCGCGAAAATCTTCGCATTGCTCAATCCCGTCAAAAGATATACGCCGATCGTCGCATCTGTGAACTCCATTTCAAGGTTGGTGATCATGTCTATCTTAAGGTCTCTCCTTTCAAGGGCACTCGTCACTTCCGGGTTAAGGGCAAATTGGCACCTCGTTTCGTCGGACCTTTCCGAGTCATTAAAAGGGTTGGAATGGTGGCTTATCAATTGGAGCTTCCCCAATCACTCTCCACCATTCACAATGTGCTCCATATCTCTCAATTGAAGAAGTGTCTCCGTGTTCCAACCGACGCCATCGACCTTGAAACACTTGATCTTCAAGCGGGTCTTACCTATGAAGAACATCCTATTGCCATCCTTGATTATGACGAATCAAGCTAAGTCACTTATACCTTTCCTGACTTGTTCTCCACAAGATCAGCTACTTATCTATGTACGCCTCTTGATGGGCATGCGCCTACTTTACGCGCAACACGCATTATCCACGCTGAAGGGTTGAAATTCCTTGCCAACGAGCATTCTCCTTGTCGCAACGACAACTACTTTTTCTGCATTCCTTGTCTTCTCTTAACGGTCGCTAATCTACTCGAGTAGCACATGCCTTAATCCGTGAAACCTCGGCTCTATCACGCCTAATGCCGCCATGCGTACATGGGACAAAGGTCTCATACACACCATGAGCAACAGCTAAAAACAGGACCAGGTGCCTAAACATAACAGGCGGACTACTCAAGAGATTTACATAGCCTAAACAAGAGCTCGACACAACAAGTTTATTTTTATACCGAATAAATTTCGGTATCTTCGCATTATGCTACATAATGTATGTATTGTCTTTTTGAGATCGAGCTTCGGCAACAAATCTCCAGTTCGCTCAGCACATCTCCAATGGCTCTGCTAGCTCCCAGGCGCGGGGGTTGGACGCCAATAACTACTTGACATGGCTGCTACGGCTCACTTGGCTCATAAGTTTGGGGGCTGGACGCCGCAAAACTACTCGGAAGACTGGCAAAAGAACCCGATTTATGAGGCTTTTCAGGATTTATCTCGGGAAGATAATTTTTTAACTATTATTTTACGGATTTTATTCTGAAATAAGGGATTTTTTAAATTTTTAACCCGGAGGTCTTATCTAGCCATTAAATCAGGGATAAGATTTATTTTGAGCGGTAATTTAGAATTTCTTTGGGGAAGTTAATTCTTTAACCATTTTTCAAGGATGTCATCCCTAAAAAGGTGTTTTCAAATTTCTGAGCCATGCCTATTTTAACCATCAATTCAAATTCTTAGATTATTCTACAACGCATGCCACGATCTTTTGGATCCTTTTTTTCAAACCTCGGAATTTGGACACAAGACTCGGGGGCTACGGAACAAGTGCCATCAATGGCTTATTTTTCAATTTTTGGAAGATAAAGACCACAAGATTCAAAGACTAATTTGAACCTCAGCCTGATTTTTTGATTCAACCTAAGGCTCGGGGGCTACTCCATATGGAGTGCGATTTTCATCGCATCCCATATAAAAGAAGACTTAAAGCTGATTATCTGCTTTTTTTAAAAAAACGCTCATGTTGCTCCATGCAGGAGCGACGCGGGGGCAGGACGACAGTGGGGATTTGCAGGTCCATGCTTATATAACATGAAAGCCTCCTCATTTTATCCTCGCCTGTATGACTTATACTTGTTGTAAGCTACTCGGACACGAGTAGGACTAGTCAAAACAAAAGAAAACTACCCAAGAAGCACTTAGGTAGGACTCCTAAGGTCGTATCTGGCTAGGATATCTATAACCCTGTCCCCCAAAACTATATAAGGGTGGGCAGGGACCCCCTCAAAAGTACAACCAATCTAAGGTAATACAAACCACCACACGGGACGTAGGGTATTCCGCACGTGGCGGCCCGAACCTGTCTAAATCTTTGTGTTCCTTGCACCTTTTCGAGTTTCTGATCTCGGTGACACCTCACCTATAACCTACCACCTCGGGGGTATCCATCGGTGGGCTTGGCGGTAAAATACTGACAGCTAGCGTGCTAGGTAGGGGTGCTCATCGAAGATCCCTCGGCGAGCACGATGGCATCAATCACCCTCACCGCCATGCTGAAAGAAGGCGTGGCTGTCGTCTTCGGCTCCTGAATCTGAATCGCCAATGGCTCTAGTGCCTTCGACGGCCACCTCACCACCCCTAGGGAGTCGGAGCCAGCTGTGATATCGACAAACTCACCGACAATCTGCAAGATCCAAATTTTCAATCTAATTGGAAAATATGAGAGCGAATCCGGGTCCAACTCGGCTCCTACTCGTGATGGGTCCGAACTCGAGTCTCCGTTCGGACTTCACATTACAACCACTGTTTATCAGGAGGTGCTACAATTTGAGACCCTATCCGTATTGGAGAAGGACTTGGATGATCTATTTCAATTCGGACTCCAACCTCAGCTCGTGCCATAACATCATCGTGCCTCTGCTACTTCGATTTCGCGAGGATGCTTGGCGACTAGAAAACTAGTTGGGAATGGGCCTCACAATATCAATAACTAGTTGGAATCAACTATGACTAGTCAGGCTTCATCAACAAACCATCGCGGCTCCATCAACAAGCGCTACGGCTTCATCGGCAATCACCAACGAATCAAGCTAAGTCACTTATACCTTTCCTGACTTGTTCTCCACAAGATCAGCTACTTATCTGTGTACGCCTCTTGATGGGCATGCGCCTACTTTACCGCAACACGCATTCTCCTCGCTGAAGGGTTGAAATTCCTTGCCAACTACTTCATGCCAACGAGCATTCTCTTTGTCGCAATAACAACTACTTTTTCTGCATTCGTTGTCTTCTCTTAACGGTCGCTAATCTACTCGAGTAGCACATGCTTTAATCCGTGAAACCTTGGCTCTTCTATCACGCCTAATGCCGCCATGCGTACATGGTACAAAGGTCTCATACACGCTATGAGCAACAGCTAAAAACAGGACTAGGTGCTTAAACGTAACAGGCGGACTACTCAAGAGATTTACATGGCCTAAACAAGAGCTCGACACAACAAGTTTATTTTTATACCGAATAAGTTTTGGTATCTTCGTATTATGCTACATAATGTATGTATTGTCTTTTTAAGATCGAGCTTCGGCAACAAATCTCCAGTTCGCTCAGGTCATCTCCAATGGCTCTGCTAGCTCCCAGATGCGGGGGTTGGATGCCAATAACTACATGACATGGCTGCTATGGCTCACTTGGCTCATAAGTTCGGGGGCTGGACGCTGCAAAACTACTTGGAAGACTGGCAAAAGAACCCGATTTATGAGGCTTTTCAGGATTTATCTCGGGAAGATAATTTTTTAACTATTATTTTTGGGATTTTATTCCAAAATAAGGAATTTTTTAAATTTTTAACCCGGAGGTCTTATCTAGCCATTAAATCAGGGATAAGATTTGTTTTGAGCGGTAATCTAGAATTTTTTGGGGAAGTTAATTGTTTAACCATTTTTCAAGGATGTTATCGCGAAAAAAGGTGTTTTCAAATTTATGAGCCATGCCTATTTTAACCATCAATTCAAATTCTTAGATTATTCTACAACGCATGCCACGATCTTTTGGATCCTTTTTTTTCAAATCTCGAAATTTGGACACAAGATTCGGGGGCTGCGGAACAAGTGCTATCAATGGCTTATTTTTCAATTTTTAGAAGATAAAGATCAGAAGATTCAAAGACTAATTTGAACCTCAGCCTAATTTTTTGATTCAACCTAAGGCTCGAGAACTACTCCATATGGAGTGCGATTTTCATCGCATCCCATATAAAAGAAGACTTAAAGCTGATTATCTGCTTTTTTAAAAAAAAACGCTCATGTTGCTCCATGCAGGAGCGACGCGGGGGCAGGACGACAGTGGGGGTTTGCAGATCCATGCTTATATAACATGAAAAGCCTCCTCATTTTTATCCTCGCCTGTATGACTTGACCTGTTTACCTGTGTACCAGATAACGAAGGGAACCAAGAAGCTTGGCCCTTCTGTTTCTGGGGACCTGGAAAACATCAAATCGCCACGCTGTCAGATTCTAGTTTATGGGGACTGTCGGATCCGAATTTCAACTTCATATGAATCTGTTGAGGGCAATGCCGTGCCATGTTACCCAAGGGGCTGCAAACACGTTGGCTACTGCACTATTGTCGTCTGATACAAGCCCTGAAAAAAATGTGCAGAACAACATCATCTGTTATCATGCCATAAAACAGATGGGATGCACGGACCACCGTCTGCTAATTTTGTTAGGCACCTGATCAATTCACCATCAGAAGTTTAGCAAGCCAATCCATCTAACAATTCATCACTTAACAGAAGTCACTGCTGTTAGAAGTCGGCATCATATCAAAACTTCAAAAGTGTTTCTCTAGTTGTTTTTTTCTTAACCCGTGTATTTACATTGTCAAAGCAGACACGCATATTCACACGATCAGTAGTTTGGCGTGATTGCCATTTCAGCACACCGGCCATAGCTTTGGTTGATTTCTCTCTGTGTATGTGTATTTTCGTTCTACGTCTGCAGAGCAGCTTGCACTATCTCTCTTATTATTTCTTGCTCTACACGAGCGTTGCTTTCGGTCATGGCGAGCGGACACGTGTGTAGTGGGGGAAAGCTAGCACGTGAGGCTATCGTCCATCCTGAAGACCAATTCAGCTCACCTTCTCATCCATTTGCTCTGTCCGGCATCGTCTCCCTCCTCCCAGTCTCTTGATTTTTTTTATTTTTTTGGCTCAAATCTGAGGTTAATTTTTCTTTGCAAATTTATGGAAAGATTTTGAACTTTGAGTGCAAGTCTCTAGACCTATGAGTAGAAACTTTTCGGTGTGTGCATAGAAAGTTTTGGATCAATGGTAGAAAAAGTAAGGAGTTCAATATCTTTTTCATATATCTAAGTGTGTAAAGTTTTGAATCTCAGTTTGGAAACTGTATGAAAGAGAAGGGAAGGGGGAAGGGGGATTAAACCGTGCTCTGGTGCATCATAGAGGTGCTGCCAAAACTAATGCACTGCTCAACTGTTCTCTCTCTATCGCTGTGGCTTGGACAGCCCCATCTAGTCTGAGAACTAGAGTTGACTAGTTGAGGGTTGCAGCTACACCTACACGTATGGCGAATAAAGCTGAGACAGTCGGTGGCATCACAAGGAGAGCTCCCACGATATGCCTGCTCCGCTAGGTGGTTTGACTAGTTGCATCCTCATAGCTGTAGTCCAGTGCTGGGTGGCCGCGATCCCTCCGGCGTCTGGCTCCGACGGCCCGAGTGAAGTCATCAGCGTGAGCTTCCCGCCGTTCAATGATGCCCAGTTACACTACCCCAACACGTTGAAGTTCTCCTGGGATGCCGGAATCCTCTTTGGTGCCCTTCACCTCACCACCGACGATGTCTATCAGCCGCCGGTTCAATATGCTCCGGACCCGAAGAGGTCGTCCGGATATGTTATCCTCTCGCTTCCTCTTTCTTTCAACTCCAAATCCTCCGACGAGCTATTGTTGAAGGATGCGTCCTTCAGCACCACCTTCACCATGAGCGTTATCCGGTCGCTCCACAACACGGCAGTCGAACCAGACGACGACAGCGGCCTTCTACTCGAGGTGCTGCCCTACAACAGGGGTACAAACCTTGACAGGGCGATTTACTTCTCCTTGGCTGGGAAGACCAGCAGCAACATCTCCGTCGAGATCGGTAAGCTGGAGTACTATTATGAACAAGGTACGTTCGCCTTTTATGTCTCCATCTCCCCGCCGGCTCCGACGCCAAACGCGCCCCCGGCGAAGTACACCGTGTGGATCGATTACGATGCCAAGCGGCACAACATATCGGTGTACGTCGATGACCACGGGAATCCCAAGCCTGGACAAGCCATGCTTCACGCTCCCCTCAACGTCAGCGACATCATCGCATCGCACTCGAGTGGTTTCTCATTTGGTTTGTTCGCGTCCAAGAACAGGTTATTGCCCTCTTGCCAGCCGGTAGTGTATAGCTGGAATCTGAACCTGGACAGCGTCCACTTCACGCCCACCACCGGAATCCGCCATCAAATCGGATGGTACTTTGTGAGGGTGCTTCCTGTAGTTCTTGCAGCAGCTGCGGCAGCCATGGCTTTCGCGGTGGCGTGCTGCTGCTTGGCTTCGAGGTA
This sequence comes from Panicum hallii, assembly GCF_002211085.1. NCBI lineage: Eukaryota > Viridiplantae > Streptophyta > Magnoliopsida > Poales > Poaceae > Panicum > Panicum hallii. The sequence goes on along the minus strand of NC_038048.1, from coordinate 2,056,723 downwards.
CAGGGCCCTCACGATGAAGCTGAAACTTTCCAAGGCGATGCTGAGGCTACCCGGGATACCCAGGGAGTTCCGGTACGCCGACGTCAAGAAGGCCACGAGGAGCTTCCATGAGAGCATGAGGCTCGGCAGTGGAGGGTTCGGCGCCGTGTACAAGGGGGCTATGATCGCCACCTGTGACGGAGACGACGGGCGGCAGCGTCTGCAGTACGTCGAGGTCGCCGTCAAGAAGTTCACGCGGAAGGAGGACCGCAGCTACGAAGACTTCCTGGCCGAGGTCGCTGTCATCAACCGTCTCCGCCACAAGAATATCGTCCCTCTCCTCGGTATATATTTTGCTATGTTTAATTTTGTCCACACGCTTCTAGTAGGCTAGGCACCAATCTTGACTCTCTGACTAGCGACTTTTCTGCACTTGGACTATAGTTCTTTCCATTGCATCATCTTCTTGCTAGTAGGTACTGCCCCAAAAAGTCTAGTACCGGAAAATACTACAGCAGCTTCGTTTAACAAAAAGTCTATTACCGGAAAATATCATATTTGCTTATTTCAAGCTCATCAACTACTATGTAGTTGCCTATGTTTACTTAATGATCTGTAAAATTAAATTTATTTTTAGGCTAGCTAGGAATCAATTTCTGTTTATTCACATGACTCACCTCAATTTTTTTTCCTTCACATTTCAATTCAATGTAAGTTCCATTGAGATATTTGTCTTTTTAGTTAGTTTGTAGCCCTTATTTATTGCTAGTGTACCAAGGATTTTATTTTGGCTAAAAAGTGCTGAAATAATCCAACTGATTCAGGTTGGTGCTATGAGAATGGAGAGCTCCTTCTCATCTACCAGTACATGCCCAACGGTAGCCTGGACCAACATCTCTTCCACAACAACCGCCGCCGGCAACATCTCCACTGGGAGACACGCTACAACATCATCAAGGATGTCGCCGCCGGTCTCCACTACGTCCACCACGAGTACGAGCGTGCGGTGCTCCACCGCGACATCAAGGCCAGCAACATCATGCTCGACGCGGGCTTCCACGGCCGCCTCGGCGACTTCGGCCTCGCCCGTGTTGTCGCATTCGACAAGAACTCCTTCACCGACCTGGGCGTCGCCGGCACCTGGGGCTTCATCGCGCCGGAGTACGCCGTCAGCCACAAGGCCACGCGCCAGACCGACGTCTACGCGTTTGGGGTGCTCATCCTCGAGGTCGTCACAGAGAAGAGGTCGCTCGGCATGGCAGATTCCACTTTCCCTCTACTCCTGGACTGGGTGTGGTGGCTTCATGGCGAGGGAAGGCTACTGGAAGCCATGGACGATGAGGTCGCTGGCACGGGTGAGTTCGACTCCAACGACGCCACCCGGTTGCTGCTCCTTGGTTTGGCATGCTGCAACCCCAACCCGTCGGACCGGCCGAGCATGGTGGAGGTGGTGCAGGTCATCTCCAAGTCAATGCCACCACCCGCCATGCCGCTGACGAAGCCGGCATTTGTGTGGCCACCGGAAGGATATCAGCTACCACTTTCAGACGATTCGGGTGACGACGAGTTCGTGGAGGCGGACCATCGTGATTCTGACAGGACCAATTGGGAGGAGTCGGAGTGCTATGATGGCTTGACGACGACCGGCGGTATCAGATCATCGGAGATCACCAAACGGAAGTCTCGTAATGTTAATGAGAGAAACATCACACGAGACATTGAAAATGGCGTGTAAGAACCAAAGAAATGATTTCTAAACCCTATATTTGTGAGGACTAGGAAGCCTTCCATGGTTTTCCGTGGGAGCTGGAGAACAGGCTAGCACATGATTCATGAGTTAGTGTAGACGTGCAAAAAGGATACGGAATTGGCGGTAGTTTGATTATAAAATTTACATATGTTTTGTTGTAGTCACGATGCTTTTTCAATGAAAAACGTGTATACTAATGATGCTGTTGTTAGCGGATAAACTAACTGAGTGACACTTTAACCAATTGCTTTGTTGGTACAATATCATGTTGTAAGATTGATAAGGAAAATGTTGTAGAGGAAAAGTGAGAGAGAAAGGATATGGACTAGAAAGTGATTGTATTGATTCCATTGGGGGACCACTGCTTATATAAATGCCTAAGGGGTCAAAGGCGTGAAGGGATACACCCCTTCGGGATTGGACCTTTCATGATTAGTAACTGCTAATGACATTATTAATTATTAAATTGATCACTAATCTAATTGCTTCACAACGGAAAAATGGAGAAAAGTATCAGAATATAATATCACTTGGCCCCTCAATGCATGTGCAAACAGCTCAAAAGATGCAGTGCGATTTACCAGTTAGATGTTACTCGGTATTCAGTAGGTTTGGTTCACACTTCACAGGCACAGTCCAAATAGATACAGTGTTTTGTAAACATATCTATCTGCACACAAACACTACCGGAAAAAATATCTTTGCCGAGTGTCAATTGTTTTGCCAGGTGTTTTTTTTCGGCACTCTTGCCGAGTGTCGTTTTCCACACTCAGCAAAGAGGCTCTTTGCCGAGTGCGTTTTTTAGACACTCGGCAAAGAAGCTCTTTGCCGAGTGCCTTTTTTCGACACTCAGCAAAGAGTCCCTTTGCCGAGTATTTTTTAGAACACTATGTAAAGCTAATTTTCAAATCATATTTTAAAATAGTAAATTAATTCAAATAAAAATATTTTCAACTACAAAGTTGTATAACTCATCAAGATGCACAATTTTTATTATGTTCATTTCTTCATTTGATAAAATAAATGTAAATTTGTTTACAAAACATATATATCTCTCTCGCAGTTTATGAAACTATAAGAGAGATATATAAGATTTGTGAACAATATTAGAATTATCATGTCAGATGAAGAAATGATAAAATAACTAAAATAAACTTTGTAGATCTTGAGAAGTTATAAGATTTTACAGTTGCTAACATTTTAATTTGAAGTCATTTTGTCAACAAAAACTACATCTGAATTTAGAAAATTTAAAATTCGAATTTTGCAAATGACCTCGAATGGAAAAACCACCAAAATTAAAGTTGTAGATCTCAAAAAGTTATGAAAGTTTGTAGTTGACAACTTTTTGATTTGAAATTATTATGTCATATTAAAATACATTTGAAGTTTTCAAATTTGAAATTCAAATTTTGTAAACGATCTCGGATGAAAAAACTACCAAAATAAAAGTTGTAGATCTCGAAAAGTTATGCCACTTTGTGGTTAACAACCTTTTCATTGGAATTTATTTACTATCTCAAACAAATAATTTACACTCGGTTAATTATAATATGTGGAGAATAAAAACGTATTGTTGACACACCTGATCCAATGGTGCAGTGGTAGAGGGAGTTGTTTGCGTGCAGGAGGCCGTAAGTTTGAAACCTATCATCGACAACTTATGGAAAATTATTGAAAAAAATATGCAACCCGTTAGATGGGTCAGTAGCTGGCTGTGCCTGCCTCCCCCAATAAATTTTTTGCCGAGTGCCCGACAAAAAGCATTCGGCAAAGACCTCTTTGCCGACAGATTTTTTGCCAAACGTTCTTTGCCGAGTGCAAAAAAGCCTTTGCCGAGTGCCCCAGGCAGGCACTCGGCAAAGAAAGTAAATCCGGTAGCGAAACACATCTACTAATTAGGAATTAACATATCTTTCAGTATGAGCATCTCTAAATCTGTCACCTTATGACTGCAAAGTTGCGCTACGCAGTTATCTTCGTATTGAACTAATCTGTTTAGTATAATACCAAAACATATATCACAGAGGGATGAACCCGAAGCTTACTGACAGATGCGTCAACTAATGTTGCAGTCATACTTAGACATCAGATGTTCTGTATATTTTAATTCGTAATAATGTCACTTCTGTGCTGCAGTGCTGCCGAGCCTAGCAGGCATGTGTGTTTCTACTACATATTACCTTGCACTGCTAGAACTGAAGTTGTTACATAGTAAAAACACAAAATGCGAGTAGAGCCTTAAATCAGTTGTGTATTAGAGGAAAATGGGATTAGGGATCTCGTATAGAGGTTACTTGGTGAGCGCAAAGCCGGCAGTATCATACCACTGCGAGTAGAGGTTACTTGGGGGTGAGCAGGAGCCAGGCGGTGGGGAACTGCGGCGGCGTAGATCTGAGGACGGGAGGTGGAGGCAGAGGTGGAGATGGACTTTTTTTTTTGGGAAAAGGGTAGCTCCATTCATCAAAAGTTGTGATTACAATCCTGCTCCAGCAGCTCTTGTACGTAGGTTGGAGTTTCATGATACCACACCCCAAACCTCGTCGTACTAGAAACCTGCCTAGGCACTCCATGTGCTACCCTATTACATTCTCTCCCAACATAAGAAATGAAAAAAACCCTGAAAGGAGCGACTAATTTCCTTCACCTCTTGCAGCACACATGATCATCGAACGCTGCATCCCCTCCAGCTTCCACAACCTGAAAAACTCCAAGCAAACGGTTTCAAGATGAGCTCTTTGCACACCACATTAATTGCCTGGCAAACTCCAATCCTTCCTTGCACGCAAAAGCTTCCATCATAAGGGCATCAGCACAGTACTCGTGCAGGTGGAGATGCAGTTGGGAGCAGTGGTGAGAAGTAGATAGAGTAGGGTTTTTAGTCGGCCAGTCTTTTATACATCTAAGGATTGATCCGAATCGTTCGATCAGAGACGGAGGGCCAGGAGAAGTCGGGCCTTAGCGGAAATTGGCCTTAGTTAGGTTTCTCGGCCTGTGAAACATTTTTTCCCTTTTTTATGTTATTGTACCATGTGAGGTAGCACACAAAAATAATTATCTTATATACATCAATATATTTTCTATATGTAATAGACTACATATAAGATGTCTGGTAGATGTTTCAAAATTTTTGGAACTGATTTTTTTTCTTCTATATATTAAATGAATTTCTTCAAGGCAAAATTAATTCCAAATTGAACTACATGTGCATTTAATAAGATACAAAAGATTGCACAAAAAATATATTTAAGCTCATATGTTCTATAGCCCATATAATGGACATAGATGAAAAATTCAATTGTTTTCTAGGGATAATTCAATCTTCTATCTCCAAATTACCATATAATAATTTTAATAATATCTAAATTGGGTCAGAAACTTCTAAAAATTTTTAAACTCGTATGCACCTCAAATTTGGAACAAATTCTTATGTTTACCATAATATTAGAAAATATGAAATTATATCACTACTTATTATGCAGAAATATAATTTTTTATTCTCTACTTGGGTGCACGAAACAGCAGTTAACATGCAAATAAACACATTAAGTGCAAGTTCATGATTTTATAAAAATTCTGATTACAAATTTGAAGTTTATATGAGGGAGAAATACCAATTACAAATTTTAGTTCTGGATTAAAATGAGAAAGATGGTCGTATGTTTTAAATGTTCCGTGTATAGTGGTAAGGCAGGTTACTTGCTCACATGAGGTCAGGGGTTCGATTCCCTTCATCGCTAGAATTTTTTGTCTAGTGGTAAGGCAGGTTGCAGACTCACGTGAGGTCATGGACTCATGGGTTTGATTCCCTCCATCAGTAGAATTTTTTGCGTAAAACGTTTCGTGGCAATAATTGACACATGGGCCAGTCAGCACTTGACATATCAGCACGTCATGGGCCAGTGTTGACTGCACTTGACATGTCAGCACGTCAAACCAGTAATATTAATGCGTGCAGCTGGGTGTTGTGCAATCGCAGAAAGCCGGCCCACATGCTCCTTAGCGGTCCACCAGTCAGTGTGATAACTGAGAAGTATATGCAGTCTAAATTAAAAAAATAAGATAAAAATAAAGTGTTCCAAAAAAATACGAGGTGTTGATAGCGCACAATTTTGTGACGATATGATATGTTATTCTATGACGTTCGTTTTACTTTCATCTGAGGGTTGCCGCCGATAAGCTATGATGAACTTGGGATTTTCATTATAGATGTGGTCTGTTTAACGATAAAGTTTCAAACGTCATGCACAAAAATATTATGGAAGCTACTATTTGTACTAGTAATTGCTAACAAAATATATTTACACATATATGGCGTGCACAATCACGCTGTCAGCAATAGTCATCCTTGTGAGATGAAAGAACGACTCGAAAGGCTTTCTGGTGGTATTCTCGAGGTGATGAACAAGGATGTTTCATGTAAGTTTATCATATCCTCCATCCATTCTAAATTACTAGTCGTTTTGACTTTTTAAATATATAATTTTATATTACGTATCTAGATATATAGCGTATATTTGAGTGTATAGTAAAAACTATATACTAAAAAATGCAAAACGATCTATAATTTATAATTTAAAATGAAGGGAGGAGCTCTTATCCCGTTGTCAGACATTGCGATGTGGTGTCCATTTACGGGGTTTTTCCTTTATTTTCTATTGAAAAGAAATAATAAAATAGCTAAAAGAATGATAAGGGGGAGCTCAGCCAGTTGGGTTGCTTGAATGCCCAAATGGACCGAGGAGCCCAGCCTGCCCAACTGCTGTCTATTGTCGGGAGGCAGAGGACGAGAGGACATGATTGAGGACGAGAGGACATGATTTGCATGCTGACTACTATTTGATGAATTCTTTGGATCGGCTAATGCGCGATTAGATTAGAAGAGCTCCTTTGCTACTGATAAAACCGAGTAACAGAGAGAGATAGAGAGAGACAGGTGAGAGCACGGGCATACCCTCGTGCCCTAGGGCGGCGGCGGATGCAGACGTGCCCGCCATGGCGGTGTAGTGCGGGGATCGGAGCAGTCCGGCCGTAGGGGTTCATGGTCGCGGTGGCAGAGGTGCAGTCGCGTCCGCACAGGCTCGAGGTCGAGGCAGAGGGCGTCGAGAATCACCGGAGGAGCTTCCCGCCGCTGCCGCGCTTGACTTAGATCGGCTAGGGTTGACTGTGGGTGGGGTGGCGGCGGCCGGTGAACCTCGTACCTCGAGCCGTTGGCCCCCACCTCCTTTTTATAGCGCGGCGCGACGGGGGCCCACCAGCTAGGGTTGAGCTGGAGCGCCCCCAATCAGGGCGCATAGGTGAGGTGGCCCATCGGCCCGTTAGGGTCCGATAGGCTAGGAGATCAATCTAACAGTCTCCCCCTTGATCTCACCCTGTACCTTTCTTTTACTTTTACCTTTTTCGCGTTTCGTCATAGATTTGTGTATAGAGCATGCCTCATCGTCACGATCATCTGTCGATGGATTTAGCAGCTACAATTCACGCTTCCATTCAGAAACGGATTCCTTAACCTTTTTGGGCCCTTGTAGTCCGAAGATCACACGCTATCCCTTAGCCCCATGCCAGCTACGTGTTCCTTGAACACGTTGGGTGGTAAGCCTTTCGTTAGCGGATCCACAAGCATTTTCACTGTGCTTATGTGCTCAAGATTTATAATCTGATCTCGGACTTTATCTTTCACAACATAATATTTTATATCTATGTGTTTGGCAGCACCACTTATCTTGTTGTTGTGAGCATACATTACTGCGGGCTCATTATCGCAGTACAACTGTAATGGTTTAGATATATCATCAACCATTCTCAGACCGGGTACGAACTTCTTTAGCCAGTTCACCTGCCCTGTAGCCTCAAAACACGCAACAAACTCAGCATACATAGTGGACGATGTAGTGACGGTTTGTTTGCAACTTTTCCACGATATTGCTCCCTCGGCCAGGGTGAACACATATCCTGACGTGGACTTTCTGTCATCTCCTGCATAATCGGAGTCTGAGTATCCTACAATATGCAGAGATTCTGTTTTCCTGTACGTTAACATGAGGCCTTTGGTTCCTTGCAAATAGCGCAGAACCTTCTTTACCAATTTCCAGTGTTCTGGTCCTGAATTACTCTGGAATCTGCCAAGCAACCCGGTAACGCAAGCTATGTCAGGGCGTGTGCACACTTATGCATATTGTAAGCTTCCCACAGCAGAAGCATATGGTACCATTTTCATTTGATCGATCTCATATTGAGTCTTGGGGCATTGAAACTCCCCATATCTGTCGCCCTTAACCATAGGTGCAGGTGAGGCACTGCATTTGTGCATATTGAATTTCTTCAGGACCTTTTCTATATATGTCTTTTGCGACAGTCCTAATACTCCTTTCAATCTGTCTCGGTGAATCTCGATTCCTAGGACGAATCTTGCTTCACCGAGGTCTTTCATCTCAAAATGCGAGGATAAAAACTTTTTCATTTCTAGTAGCAGACTGACATCGCTACTTGCCAGTAGAATATCATCCACATACAAGATTAGAAAGACGTACTTTCCATTCTTGAACTTTGCGTAAACGCAATTGTCCTCGACATTTTCTTTAAACCCGAATTCTTTTATTGTCTTATCGAACTTCAAGTACCACTGTCTTGAAGCTTGTTTTAACCCATAAATCGATTTTCTCAGACGGCATCCCAATTTTTCTTTGCCTTCCGCGACAAAACCTTTTGGCTGTGCCATGTAGACGGTTTCATCTCGATCCCCGTTCAGGAATGCTGTCTTCACATCCATCTGATGTAATTCTAGATCGTAATGAGCTACAAGAGCCATTATGATTCTGAAAGAATCTTTACAAGAGACTTGGGAAAAGGTCTCGTTGTAATCAATTCCTTCTCTTTGTGTGTATCCTTTAGCCACGAGTCGTACTTTAAATTTATTTATATTCCCTTGGGAGTCATATTTGGTTTTGTAGACCCATTTGCAGCCTACTGTTTTGGCTTCTTTAGGAATTTCCTCTAAGTCCCACACTTTGTTGGTACTCATCGATTTTATTTCATCTTCCATGGCATCGAGCCATTTCGACGAGTGTTCACTTCTCATGGCTTCTTCAAATGAAGTGGGATCATCCTCCGTTTGAATTTCTTCGCTATTATAGACTTCATAATCGTTAGAAATAGCGCGCTTCCTTGTTCTTTGTGGTCTCCCGTGAGCCTGAGCCTGCGGTGCCTCATCTATTTGGGGCTGCTGTAGCTCCTCTTCTTGTGCGGCAATGGGCTCGTCAGGAGCCTGATGAATGGGTTCTACTTCCTCATTCATCATCACCACAGAAGGAGCCATCACAGGTGTTGGCATCGCAGTGACTTGCACTGGCGGTGCAGACACAGCGGGCAGCGGGAAAGATGATTCCTGAATCACGGGATTGGGTGTATACACCCGCTTCTCCTCAAGATCAATTTTCCTTGCTGTGCTGCTCCCCCGGATCATTTGATCTTCAAGGAAGACTGCATGTCTCGTTTCTACAAATTTTGTAGCTCTGTCTGGGCAGTAGAAATGAAAACCCTTTGACCTTTCTGGATAGCCAATAAAATAGTAAGATACCGTTCTGGAATCTAGTTTTGCAATGGTCGGGTTAAACACTTTTGCCTCTGCAGGACTCCCCCACACCCGCAAGTGATTCAGTGAGGGTACTCTTCCTGTCCACATTTCATACGGCGTTTTCGGCACCGATTTACTTGGAACTCTGTTGAGAATGTGAATGGCGGTTTTCAGGGCCTCCATCCATAAACTCACTGGCAATGTAGAGTACCTGATCATGCTTCGCACCATATCCATCAGGGTGCGATTGCGTCTTTCAGCCACTCCGTTCTGCTGAAGCTCGCCCGGCATCGAGTACTGGGCTACTATGCCTTGTTCCATCAGGAACTTCGCAAAAGGTCCTGGAACTTGGCCATATTGGGTATGTCGACCGTAGTATTCCCCTCCACGATCGGATCTTACGATTTTAATCTTTAAATCGTGTTGATTTTCTACTTCGGCCTTGAATATTTTAAATTTATCCAAAGCCTCCGATCTTTCTTTAATTGGATAAATGTATCCATAACGAGAATAATCGTCTGTGAATGTTATGAACGAGTTATAACCATCCACACTCTTTACATTAAACGGACCACAGATATCTGTGTGAATTATTTCTAATACACCTGTGCTCCTCTTAGCATTTTTCTTTATTTTCTTAACGAATTTGCCTTTTATGCACTCAATGCATTGTTCTAAGTCAGAGAACTCTAATGGAGGAAGAATTTCGTTTTTAATTAATCTCTCTATTCTCCCCCTCGAAATATGGCCTAAACGACAGTGCCATAATTTCGATGACGCATCTTGAGTTCTCTTTCATTTTCTATTCACGAGTGTAGACGAGAATACATTCGCATTGTTATCGCATACGGAATTCACACTGTCGCGTAACGATATGAAATAAAGATCATTCTTTTTGAATGCAATGGAAATAACTGTATCATTACATTCAATCAAACACCTGCCATCTTCAAATAGACAGGAATAACCATCTTTGTCCAGGCGAGACACACTAATCAAATTTCTGTGTAAAGAAGGAACAATTAAAACATCTCTAAGAACAATATTGAAGCCAGTGTTGAGTTCCAAATGAACGTCTCCTACTGCTTCAACGTCTGCCTGAGCTCCATTTGCCACTCTAACTTGCTTTTCGCTTCTTTGAGTGGTTCTCGTCGAATGGAATCCCTGCAACGAATTTGCAACATGAACAGTTGCTCCTGAATCAATCCACCAAGTGGTTTTTGAATATTCTATATACAAGGATTCATTTACAAATGAAATAACGTTCTCACCTCTCTTCTCCATGATCATTTTTAAATATTTGTGACAGTTCTTCTTGTAGTGACCCCTCTCTTTGCAGTAGAGACACTGATCCTTATCTACTAGAGCCTGTCCCTCCTGCGGTCTGTGTTGTTGAGAGTTTTTGCCTTTAGAGGAGGATGAAGAAGAAGATGAAAAATTGCCTTTAAAGTTGGCATGCTTCTTCTTGTTCACATAGTTTAAGGATCCTCCAGTGGTGGACCTGATCCTTTCCTCCTCCTGAACACACATCGCAATAGTCTTTTCTATGTCCCAAGTTTGTGGTTGGGTGTTGTAATTGACAACAAAAGTGTCAAATTCTTTTGGCAACGAAGCAAAAACCAGATGGACAATGTGATCCTCCTTAAAGGCAAGGTCCAATGACTTAAGCTTGTTGTTCTGATTGACCATGCGATGAATGTGTTCTCTAATGCCACCGCCAGTGTATCTTTCTGAAACCAGTTGTTTGATCAACTGGGTTGCATAAGTCTTTGAAGAACCAGTGTATTGGTTCTTTAATTTTTTAAGATATTCTATGATGGTGGCACAATCTGGGATTGAGCCCATAATTGCAGGCTTAATTGTGTTCTTTACCACTGCCAAACACTTCTTGTTGGCAGGGAACCATTTTGCATAAAGCCTCTCATAATCTGCTCTTGCTTTCTTATAAGCAAGCTCTGTTTGCTTCCAAGAAGCATCTGTGTCTGTGTCCTCTCTCTCAGGAAGCACAGGCTCTGTAAGAGTCGGTGTAGCTAGGACCCAATCCAATTCACCCATGATGAAATAGAGATCCAGCTTTCTGTACCATTCATTGTAATTGTCTCCCTTTAATATAGGAATATCGTTGATGGAAAACATCATTGATACTCCTCCTGAAAAACATTCATGAGTGGTGAAAACATTAAATTAAAGTCAAATATATTATTGCATATGTATAAATACGACGTTGGTCATAAATTAAAGTATGCAATAACTTTGTATTAAAACTAAAACACCGTTGGGCAGAATTAGAGTTAATACATGAAATTATCTATAAAAAATTAAGGCATAAAACTCTTTTTGTATTAAATCTAGAATGCCGTTGGGCATAAACAGAAATAATACATGAAAAATATCTATTAAAATAATACCATTGTAATATTGTTATTGTTAACGTTGGTCAAAAAATAACAAGATTACAACTCAGAAAAATATCTTTTTGCCTTGAAGAATTTAAATTATCCCGTTGGTTCAAATTTAAATTACAAGACAAGTAATCAAAAAACATATGAAACTATTTAATCTTTGCAGCGGAAAACTGTAATTCTATCAAAAAATTGTCTAAATTTATCTTGTATAAACAGTGCATCAAGGTTTAATCAAGTTTGAATTTGAAATGCATCAAATTCAATCAAATTCACTTGGAAAAGTACTTCTGGAAATTAAAAAACAATGCACTGTTGTATCTGTCGCAAGCGGCTCAACCAGCCCACTCCTTCTGCGAGGCCCAGCGTGAAGCCGGGCTCACGCGTATGCGCGCGCGGCCTGCTAAGGCCCGGCTAATGCGCGATTAGATTAGAAGAGCTCCTTTGCTACTGATAAAACCGAGTAACAGAGAGAGATAGAGAGAGACAGGTGAGAGCACGGGCATACCCTCGTGCCCTAGGGCGGCGGCGGATGCAGACGTGCCCGCCATAGCAGTGTAGTGCGGGGATCGGAGTAGTCTGGCCGTAGGGGTTCACGGTCGCGGTGGCAGAGGTGCAGTCGCGTCCGCACAGGCTCGAGGTCGAGGCAGAGGGCGTCGAGAATTGCTGGAGGAGCTTCCCGCCGCTGCCGCGCTTGACTTAGATCGGCTAGGGTTGACTGTGGGTGGGGTGGCGGCGGCCGGTGAACCTCGTACCTCGAGCCGCTGGCCCCCACCTCCTTTTTATAGCGCGGCGCGACGGGGGCCCACCAGCTAGGGTTGAGCTGGAGCGCCCCCGATCAGGGTGCATAGGTGAGGTGGCCCATCGGCCCGTTAGGGTCCGATAGGCTAGGAGATCAATCTAACACTATTATTTATACAAAGAAATAAAATTATCGTAACCAGCACATCGCCATCGCCATGGTGAGTATTAGAATGGTAGTGCAGGAATGATATGGGACAGGTGGTAGAAGAAGCATAATTCTGAACCTAGCCATTCTTAGATTATGTACAAAGCAAAAAGCAGGTATTAGAAACATGATACCTCTCATGGCATATCTACAAGTCAATAGCCTGCGCATAATTGGGCTGGCACTCAAGCTACCGCGGAATTAAAAGAATGTTGTTATACAATTACATAGCAAACAAAATATATTTGCACATCGCCAGCACAATGGCACTGTAGGTTATAGTTGTCCACGTGGGACCAGAGGGCTCCAACGACGAGTCTGTTGGTGGTGGTATTCTTGGGGAGATGAACAAGGATGGCTCCTGGATGGTTTGTAAAGGGATGACGAAGTATCCTCTGCTGTCATCGTCGGAGAACTTGAACAATGGAGAATTCGCATTCCTGTTCCTGTAAGAAGAGCTAAGACTAGCAGCAAACGAACCGCATGCTGTACTGTCGGACGTGTCCGTGGGGCAGTCATCCTGGTCGGAGCCGGAGGATTTGAAGAACCAAGGTTGTTTCGCGTGGGAGCAGGAGAGCAGCGAGCACATGATCATCATGAGTAGTAGAACTGTAGGTAGTGGATGAAGAGGCTTACGAACCTGAAAGCAGGCCATCATCCTTAACTAGACAGCTAGCTGGTGTATGTGGAGCACTAGTGATGTTCGAACGTGTTTTATATATAGATGCAATGGCGTGTAGGAATTAGGCCGGCGTCCTTCGTGGGATATGGAGACCGGCTGCATTTATGCAATTGAACAATTCCACACTCTTTATGGATTATTTGATCTGATTCCACACGCGTCGAAGATGGGTGGATGGTACCAGAAGACTACTAGTCGTCAATGGTCATTGAATTCTAGACCCGCACGAGATACGCTAATAGATCGAGCTCTTTTGGGCCGTGTTGCGACCTCTCTGTATAGTATAGCGCCTCAGCATCGCTGTCGAATGCTCAATGTAGGCAAAGTTCACTCACTGCTAATAATCCAACTTTCAGAGTCTGCCAAATTAAGTCGTTGATGCTGCCACAAACAGTTGAAGCCATCAGTACGTAGACCGGCGCCAGGTCAAACGTTGGCCGACCGGGCATTGAATTGTCGTACAAGTTAAACACCTCCGTTACGTTGCAGTTGGACACTTCAAATTCATTCATTCAGATGCATGATAGCGTACGTCTGTCCCCATGCTTGCGAATATTCAACTAACCCCTTGGTGTACGTTCGGGGTCAGTGGTCTATGACCCTGAACACATGAGATGCATGGCACAGCATGCAGTGAGTTTTGCACTGTGACTTACGAATTTAATTATGTACACCTGTAGCAACATATGGTATCAGGACAATCCCAATCCAAAACACAACATGTAGTTTCTACACTACATTACATGTACCCTCAATTTGCATGGATATGCGTGCCAAAGACTTGAACAAGAAGATTAAGGACCTTTCTAATATCAAGTGTCACAAGAAGATGGACACTTGAATTAGTTCAGATTTTATAGTTTTTAGTCTTTGACCGTACTATTAAGAGGGGCCCATGAGTTAGTAGACCTTAAGAAGTTGCACACTTACTCTAGCTCAGCTTTGGACAGCTCAAGATGTCAAGGGAACACTTGGAAGAAGAAAAGGTCGAAGAAGAAATCAACTTCAAGTCATTTGCACAAGAGGCAGCTGAAATCATGCCGTCGGATAAACCGACGCTACAAAAATATAACGGGTTGGTGCACAAAGGAATTGATAGGGCGATCAAGTGAAGAAACACCTATAGCACCGGATCAACTAACGCTATGAAAAGAGATTGAAAGGAATCGGTGCTCGTAGTCTAAGAGGAGGAGAGGGTGAATTAAGCAAAATTAAAACCTTAACCTATAGCTCCAACTAGTTTGCACAAAATATAATCTAGAACATGCTATCTAGATGTGTAGCTAGGGTTCAACTAGTGTGAAAATCTTATCCCAAAGAGTTTTGCAACCTATAGCCAATCCTAGCAGGATACTACACTAAGAATGTAAAGGCACACAAGATTGCAAAAAGAAATACAGAAGTTTAAAGGAAGGGAATGAGGGGAAGTAAACTCTGGATACGAAGATTTATCCCGTGGTATCGGTAGGCACTAAGCTACCCCTAGTCCACGTTGTTGAAGCACTCATTAAGAGTATTGCTTCCCGGCCCACCAAGTCTCTTCCTGAACTCTTCTTGACTTACCACAAGGGCTAGGCCACTAAGGCACACGCCAAGTCCCTAGTCACCTTGATGCCGCTTTCCACTAAGGAGCTTCTCCATGAAGGATGGGGTCTCCATGTGCCCCTCACAAAGCCGTCGTCGCCGCTCCACACGAAGCCGGAGGATCGATGACTTGCCGACGAGCCACCAAGACTCCAAGGGGCTGGCACACCAAGATACAATTGTGGTTCACTCAAGGGCCAAGATACAATTGTGGTTCACTCAAGAACTAAAGCACAAGACAGCTACACCTTGCTCTCTCACTCAAACTTGAGGTAGCCTAGTACTCTTACTCACAAAGCTTGTACTAAATCTATGGATGTGATCAATGAGCTCTTGTGTGGCTTGGAGAACTTCTTCAGTATGTGGGTAGCTTCACATGAACTCCAGCAATCTCAAATAACCCGGCGTGAGGCCTTATATAGGCTAGGGATCCAATTCCAGCCGTTGCATGCTTTTTCCCTGAAACGCATGAAGCATCGGTTAAACCGGTCACACCCGTTAGTTTACCGGTCACGCTAACCCCATCTCCTAGCCATTGAACTACCACGTCTCTCTTCTGCTGACGTCATTACACCGACGCTGGCACTGACGCCTTATCTTGTACGGTCGGTTCAACCGGCCCTAAAGGACTTCTCTGCTGCAACTCCAACATAGGTTCTGAATAACACCAGCACCAATGCACCGACGCCTCTGGTAGATCCATTGGTTTAACTGGTCCATAAGACTTTGCTTGGAAACCCTTCTGGAGCCAAAACACTGGTACTGGGCAATGCAGTGACCAATGTACCGACGCCTCTTATTGCACCATCGGTTCAATTTGTGCTACTAACTTCTCCTTCAGTTGATCAGCATTGCAACTACCAATGCACCGATGCTTTGTAATCTTGGACCGTCGGTTCAACCGGTCATCCTTTTCTGCTGTCACTTATCCAATTCGTCACTGCGATCATTTGGACCTCCTCAAATATATTCTATCTCTGCATTGTCACTGTAACTTGGCATCTTGATAGCGATTTGGACCATCTCGTATATGGATTGGACTACGTCTACGGGACCTAGAAATCCTACAAACTTGAGCTCATAAACTTGTTAGTGCCATTGACTATGTTGTCGCTCAATCATCAAAATCATAACTATGGCCTAATGGGGTCATGTTTCTTACAAAGGTGTTGGTGCATTGTGTGGCAGAACCAACCTGAATTACACTGGCTCAAGTGCGCTGATCCTTTCTCGGAAGGCAGCAAGGACTCAACCGCACTTCAAACAGTGTAACCCCGTGGTCTGTCGGGTAAAGTCTCGATAAAACCACCTAACTCAGGATCAAAACAAGGTACCTCGCACAAAGGCGAGTCCAGAGATACAAGCACCGACAATTTTACATTACAGGCATAATATTACATTAGTTTCGGCTATATATAGTAGTAAAACCTAACTAGTAAGAATTTATACAAAACTGTTTTAAAGGGGTGAGTATCTGCAGCGGAAAGTAAAATATGCCACTATCAGACGTCGTAGAACGGATATCGAGCTAAGCCCAAGCTCAACATCACTTGGAGGAACCTGTGTTGGCCGGGGACGGATCCTATTCCACGGACCAACCATCGGGAAGAGCATAGGGCCAGGGTACATGCAGAGCAGGGTCCTCAGGAGGATTACCTAAAATATAGTTAAATGTGCAAGACTGAATATTCTAATACTCAGCAAGGCTTACCCGTTTCATGATATACGTAGCCATGTAGCTAGACTATGAAGGCTTCATAAAAGTTATAGGTTTGTTTTTTTTTTTGCTGAAAAGCACCAAAGAGTAGGTCCTTATTTTCAAGTTTTAGCTTTCAGATTCTAGTTGATCATCCATTCTAGGTATGCAATTATAATTACTCAAGCATGGTAGAACCTTTTAAACAAACATCATCTTTGATAATCATAAGGTTGCTCTTATTACTCTATATGGCAAAGGGATCAAGCAGTCTCAATCTCCGTGAGAAACGGATGATTCAGAATCGAATTTTCAAACCTTGCAAGGGTAAACATAACTCACACGCATGGAACATCCAACGATTGTTCCGAAGCAACCGTTTGCCTTTCATTCCGACTCGTGGATCAGTGCCACCACAAGCGACTGTACCATACGCACATCCAATGTGCAGGACGTATGCCTGTAGCGCGACTACATGACCATACTCCTATCCGCTGTGCAAAACGTACTCCCGTACATCGGTGTGTGTGCGAAAAACCAAATTACGAGTGGTGGGGGGTATGTCCACTCCTCGGGCCGATCGGTTACTAGGCTTACCACTTACCCATGATTCACGGCATGTGGCTAGTACTTTCAAATGCTTAATCACCGCTACCACACACTGCGACCTTATCAAATTTTTATCAACACAGACGGGGTCTTTGCCATGGTCATGAATCATAATCACAACCCCGTCCATTATCCTTATAGTGATTGCAGGAATGTAAACATTGCAACTCCTATAAGCTCGCGAGTGAGAGGCAATCACTCAACTTCTACTGGTCTTATTAGCATAGCAGATACTCGGACTCAAGTTCTAATATATAGTACATAGGATTCTAGGAATGTGCAACTAGGGTTTCCATACAACTCCTAGGAACTTAGATGCACTAGTACAATAAATTAATATTTAAATTGCAGTGTATGTCTAGGGCTTGCCTTCGCTGGCGGGGCTGGGGTTAGAGATGTTAACACTAAAACTTTCCGAACCGGGGTTCGGGGCTTCAGTTAAATCTCCAGTGATGTTCCCGGGGTCTTCAGAAATTCCTTCTTTTGGTTCCGGAATTAGCTGATAATCTCCGTCAGCGAGAGTCGTCGAGTCTATATGATATGCAAACATTATAATTTAGGGAATGCATACACTTTCATTTCATTTCACGATAAAGTCGCAATCCAATAAACAAATATTTCATCTAGCAAACATATCATCTACTCTCCTACTGGGCAATCATTTATCGAGTACAAATTAAATTATCTAATTGTATTAAATGACATGTTTAGTTACTCTAAGCAACCAAACCAATTATATTAGATAGCATGGGGGTGATCCTAATTTACCAAACTAGTTCCACTAAACACCACTAGTGGACTTTAGGAACTAATTATTCTTTTAAAGAAATGGGGTCTTTATTATTAAAAACCTTTGTTTTTGATCAAATAATCAAACCCTAAGTCAGGAGTGATTACCAATACTACAAAAATTATTATAAACAGAACTAGTTGAAATAATCTTATCCTAAAATTTTCAGAATATTTTATGCAGTAAATAAATTAGAAGAAATATTTCAATTAATTAGCACCTAGAACATGTTTTATTTCTACACAGCAAACCACTGGAGTACTGGACCTATATATTTAATTGAGTACTGGTGAAGCATGAATAAAGCTCCTGTAAATTTAGCAGAATGTTATCTCTATAGGAACAGTGCTACAAAAATAAACATAATCAGCACTATTATTTCAAGATCTATTTATATCTAGAGTTTCAGATAATTTCAGGTGCTGAAACTTTATGGACATGTCAAGCAACTCAACAGCATCATTCAAAAATATTTTCATAATTTTTCATAGACAGGATCTAGTCTAATTGTTCATTCTCGAGATACCCCTATTTTTTAACAGAAAAGACCTTAATAAGATTGAAATCATAGCAATTAGGTCTCTGGGCGGATTCCAACAGAGAACATGGAGGAGAACGGCGGCGTTCCGGTGAGGTGGCTCACCGGCGGTGGACCGGAGGTGGGGGAAAAGCTTCAGGGGGTCGAGGCGGTTCACAAGAGCTACTTGGCGGGGGCTAGGATGGCCGGAAGGGTGGGTCCCCACGGCGACCCGGGACGGCAGCGAGAGGGATATCGACGGCGAGGTGGATGCGGGGCTCAAGGGCGTCGATGGAAGGGCTGGCGAGCTTCACGGGAACTAGGCGAAGCTGCTAGAGGTGTTGGTGTGGATCGAGAGGAGGCGGGGCGAGCTGTCCACGGCTGCTCGGAGCGGCGGCAATGGAGCTCGACGGCGGCGGCAGTGTTCGGTCCAGGAAAAGAAGAAGAGAGTGAGTGGGCGGGCGAAAGAGGGCCGCAGCGATCTTGATTCAAGTTTAAATAGGTGATGATCGATGGCAGGAGCACGGCATGGCGGTCAACGGCAAGCAGCTGCTGGCGGCTCGGGCAGCGGCAGAGTGGCGTGGCGTGCGCGGGAGAGGACAGCGGGGAGGCACTGAGGCGGTGGCCGAGCTCCCGGGCGACGCGTGCAGCGGCCCTGGAGCAGGAGCTGGCCTCGGGCAGCGTGGCAACGGCGGCCAGTAGTGGCGCTACTGCGGCGGCAGGGAAAACAGAGGAGGAAGAAAGAGAGGGGGGGATCCTAGGGTCCTATCTGCAATTACAGGAATTACAGGGACTTCACAGTAAAACAAAAATTCCCACTATTCGAAAGCTCAAATGAGGAAATTGTCAAAATAAAAGTTGTAGAACTTTTTAAGAACTACAACCTTGCTTTAATGTTCAAGTTTAAAAACTCAAAGAATAAGGTTTTATTTTTGAACTCTTGGACTAAATTCAAAATTATCATGTTTTTGTCCTATTGAAGGCAAATTTCATTAGATTTTGGACCTAAATACAAGTTTTTATGCCAAGTAATGATGACTAACATTCTTACACTATGACCCCTAGTAGAAATGAGAATTACATTTGTAATTCAAAACTTTTGTACAAAAGGACTTGTATTTTTAAGAAATTACACATAAACCCTTATTTTCACACACTTCATTCAATTTCACATAATTCAACACATACATCACAACTTCTCCCTCTGGTTGCTACATTTAGACACCTAGGGTGTCACACATTGGTACTTTAATGTGCTAGAGAGCATATTGTGCTCCAGAAGGGTTTTGGGAAATGAAGCATCATCACCGATCAACCGACACTATATGCAGAGGCGTCGGTGCAATTGTACTTTAATGTGCTAGAGAGCATTTTTGGGTTGCAGCTAGCTCGCTCAGTAAAGTCTTCAGCACCGGATAAACTGACACCCGTCAGTGTAATACGTCGGTGCAATGACGCCAGCATAAGTGGGCAGTTAGGATTTAACGACTAGTGTGACCGGATGAACCAACGCCTATTACCGGATCATCCGACTCTTATGCTTTTCAGGAAAGTTGTTGGCAACGGCTATGGTTGGCTCTCTAGCCTATATAAACACTTCCCCTGGGTACTTGTGCTGCCTTTGATACATTGAATACCTGAGGCCACCTAGAGTTGCAGAGAAAGGGTTTGAGCCATGAGAAGCAGATGTTGAGCTTGAGAGTTGATCAAAACAAGAAGAACACTTCAATTTGAGAGTAGCAAGTGTGCTTGGAGCTTAGGGACAGCTTAGTGTAGGTCAAGCAAAAGCTTAGGGCTTATTACTCTTGGTGTTTGATGGCACCTAGACGGTCTCAGTGACCTGGAGGATCTTGGTGAGCTCTTGGAGTTGGGAGCCCCAAGACAAAGATTGTACACGGTTTAAAGCTCACCGCTCCGGAGATAGAGAAGGAGAATTCTAAGTGAAGGCTTGTATCTTTGTGATGCAAGAGAGCTCAACCCTTACTGGGTGCTTCAACGTGGACTAGGGGGAGGCATCAACTGCTCGATACCATGGGAAAAATTCAGTTGTCTAGTATTAATAGGAGGATGAGTCCCGATCTTCTGAGAGGTACGGTAAACTTGATTGGTGGAGAACTCGACGTTGATGATCCAAGGCTCCGAACGAATAGAACCCCGCAATCACTACACCACTGCTCCGTTGGTTATCACCCGTGTCACACGAATGACCTCACCACGAAGGCTTATCCCTGCAAGCGCAATCAAGAACACAAGCAAGAACAGGAGATGCAATCAAACAGACTTGATTACGAGATGGGGTCTCACAAACTGATGAACGGCGATACTGTTTGATGATAGAATGAATCTAGGCAAAACCCAAACCCTAAAGTGGTGATGGCTACTGAATAAAAAGGAGTTAGGGGCGTGCAAGTCCCCTGGACGCAACCCTAACGGGCTTCAACACGGTACACGGGCCAACGGCCCAAAAGACGGTGACATAACACCCTATCAGATTCTGGATGTCCACTTGTGTTGACGATTCCTGTCGACTCAGAAGTAATTTTGATGTGGGACCAGTGCCATCTAAAGCTTTATGAAAGTTTAGTTCCAACCATATATAGAACGTCCAAATCCGACTCCATATGTGGCCAGGGCGTCAGTTTTGGTGAGGTAAGGTTCTAGAATCCGAGGTGGACTCGAATTTGATATTGTTTAGGACTCTAACTTGGGTTGGACGTCCCTTGCTGGACCTCTCCCCCTCCATGCCTATCTTTGAGTACTCCATCATCATCTCCATGATTCCTAATTATAATAATATTTTTAGGTAGCAATCTATTCTCAAAACAAGTAAACAAATAACATAGGAACAAGCTCACCTTGTCTTTAGCATGAATGGTTGTACATAAGCATATCACATACTCATCATCCATGTCTCTCCCCAAATATGTTCTTATTATGTTTGTATCCATACGAGTCATATCCTCATCAAGTATCTCTCTTATTTACATTCAAGCATTTACTTTGGTTTCACTTATTGTTGCCTTTGTTTGCTTGCTTGTTGACTACGACTTTTACCTGCTAGTGTCCTGTCTTGACTAGGCAATATATTTGATAATGTGATCTTCACTAGGCAAAATGAGTATGTTAGTGTGTTTACCTACCTAGGATCATGATATTAGTGTGCTCTAGTTGATAGGAGGAGAATTCATAGGTTGGGCAACACTAGTACTGGTGTTGACGACCAAAACTGGTCAGACCGGTTTGGGTGACTTTACCAAAATACAAATTTAACTTCACCGTTGTTTAGCACTACTACAAAAATGATTTGTAGCAACGCCCCATTTTTTCAGGGGCAGGTCAAAATGTAACCCGTTCCTACAAAAAGAGCGCGGTTATTGTAGCAGCTGATCCGTCTCTGGAAATGAATCTTTAGGGTCGGGTGACACCATCACTCGCCCCTAAAAATGAGGCCCCTTATCAGGGGCAGGTGATGGCACCACCCGCCCCTATAAATGGATCTTTAGGGGTGGGTGACGGCATCAGCACCCCTGAAAATGCCCATAAAATTCTGTACAGTGTTTGCTCGGGGGAGATGCTGCCCGAAAATTTAAAAATAGGAAAAAGGGGAAGGAAAGTTTTAAACTTGATTTCCTTCGAGCTGGGGGCTTTGGGAGGTAAGTTGATGCTAATCCCATATCTTTTCTAAGCTTTTTGATAGTTTTAAGGCTCAAATGGAGCTCTATTACCTCTAACTAGATCTAGATCTCCATGTGTGGATTTGCCATTTTAGGTTCTATTTGCCTCAAACTTTTGGATGAAGTTAGGTTATTAGTAGGAGAACAAGATTATGTAATCATTTAGGCCCAATCTTTATGTTTTAGCCTCATTCCTAAGTAGACAAATTCCTAGATCCATGGAGGAGAGAGGAGAAGCTTTATTTTTTATATTTACACAAATGTGTGATAGTTATTTCCAACAAAATTTAGTTGTTCAATAATAGGTTGGGTTTTAATTTTTTTAAAGTTTTTACATGTTCAATTGACTTTTTCCAATATCTACACATATATAAAAATATAAATTTATGGCTATTTGGAGCTCTATTTGCCTCAAAATTTTGGATGAAGTTATGTTATTTTAGTAGGAGAACTATATTTGCACATATGCATATCAAGGCATATATAAAGGTATATATTTGTTGATGTTCAGAAATGGATAGGACATGAATGTACAAAGAATGAAGGACGGATGCCTATTTCCATGGAGAACTTAATAATTCATTCAAGCTGCAGAAAACCATGCAAGAAATGAGAAGACACAGAGAATACCTTGCCTGTGCAAATATGCAAGAATATGAGAGTATTTAGCGACACAACTACAATCAGATCGCATGTGTTGGAGGGTAGTTTTTTTGAGAATTACACGATCTGGACGTATCATGGCGAGAAAGCACCCCCTCTGACGGAGAATACACTCGATGAAATGATAGAAGACGTTAAGTTTGATAGATTGTTTGATGCTTTATGATGAATTTGGTGCGGATGTCGGGGATGATGATGGTGATGGTTTCGGCGAGGGGCCCATCAATGGTGGTAGTGATGATGGTAGTGATGACGAACTTGATGATGGTGATTTTCTTAGTCGGTTGTTAGGCCACACCAAAGCAGAGCTATTGGTAGGTATTGTAAAGGGGTTAGCAAACTTCGAGATGGTGAAATAATCAAGATTGCAAAGGGATGTCCAAAACACTAGACTGTGGTTCATTTCATACTTGAGCTGTTGACTCTAAAGGCTAAGCACAGTTCGTCAGACAGTAGTTTTAATGATCTCCTGCGTACGTTGGCTTGGTTGCTTCCAAAGCCAAATAAAGTGCTCGCCAATACCTATCGAGCAAAAAATAAGCTTTTCAGTCCATTCATGATGGGTGCGGAAAGAATTTATGCAAGTCCAAATCATTATATTTTGTATCATGGGGATACTTTCAAAGACTTGGACAAATGCCCTATTTGTTCTGCTAGTTGATACAAAAACAATGCGGGTTATTGTGGTGGCGACATTCAAGGGCTAGGTGATGGGAATAAAAGGAAGAGGAAGGGTTCAAGGATGTAACACCCTAATTTCGCAAAGTACAAAAATAAATTGAATGGCATGATAGGTTAAAGGGGTACATGATTTTTGATAAGCAATTTTCTTAAAGTATAAAATAAATGTAAGGAAAAATATATGTCATGCGCATTCATGCTCTTTGCATTGTTTCCTTGGTTGTAGTTCATTTGGATTTAAGTTTGAATTCAATTTCTTGATTCAAATTCCAAAAGCAATTGTTCTTTTTTTTTTCCTCTCCCTTTCTTCTCCTTTGGGCCCAGCCCAGCCGGCCCCTCAGCCTCCCTCCTTTCCTTTCTTTCCTCTGCAGCCCGGCCCAGCTCCCCGCGCGTGGCTCTTTTCCTTCCCTTCTTTCTCTCCCGAGCGCACGGCCCGCTTCCTTCCTCCGGCCCATCGGCGCGCCTGTTTTTCCCCTCCCCTCCCTATCGCGCTGACAGGCGGGGCCCGCCTGTCAGGCCCTTCTCCCCCACCGCACCGGACTCGAGTTCGAGTCCGGCTCGCCCCCGCGCGATCTCCGCCGCCGCATCCGTCTCGGGCCCGCACGCCCAGGTGCTCCACGGCCGTCCTATAAAGGCCGCCCAAAACCCTAGACCCTTTCCCCCATGCCGCAGCCGCCGCCCCGCTCAAACCCTAGCAGCCGCCGCCGCCGCCATTGCCGCTTGAGCTCGGGCCCGCCACCGCACTGCCGATCCGCCGCCGTCTGCCGCCGACCAACCTCCCCCGAAGCACCGCGTGGTGGTGAAGACCTCCGGCCGCCCTTCCGTTTCCCCTCTCCGGCTTCCCCGCGTTCGCCCGGCTCCGCCGCTCTTTCCGCGCCGCCCCTCGTCGCCGGCCGCCTTCTACCGTCCCCGAGAGCCCCTCGCAACCCTCCAGTGGGTTTCCTCGTCGCGCGCACCGTCTCCCCGACCAAACCCGAGGCCAAACCGCGGCCGGAAGCGCGAGATCGCGTAATTCCGGCGAAGTTCGGCCGCGCGCCGCTGCCCGTGAGGCCGCCGGCGTCATCCCGCCGCCGCCCGAGCCCGCCCCCGCGTCCTCACCGTCGGATCAAGATCCGACGGCGCGCTTCAGATCTAACCCGAGTCAAACCAACCGGAGTACCGGTCAACCCGCGCCCCTTTTGCAGTTTAGCCCTTTGAGTTTTCCGAAATCAACCCGCACTCCGTCTCAGTTCAAAAGTAATTGCGTTTCAGTCCTGATTCTTCTTTTTAGGCCCCTGAGGTTTTTCAAAATCGAACCCGCCGTCCAATATCCCTAGATTTTGCGTTCTAACCCCTCTGTCTAGGGTTTATTTACGATCTAGCCCCTGTTTTCTTTGTTTTAGGTCCTTTTTAGATCTAAATCTTCGCAGATAAGCCCCTGAAACCCTGTTTTAGCCCTAACTTCTTCGTTTTAACTCCGATTTCATCGATTCTTGCGCTCACGCGATCCTTACAACTAGTACAATGTTTTTAAAATATTATTTTGTTCTGTTTTCAATGATTGGTGTACTGTTCTTATTTTATTTTGTTTGTTTGTTTGTATGTGCTCGTGTGCGACGTTAGACGGTGCGCAGTTCGAGGATCCGCAGGGGCAAGACTTTGAAGAATTTCCTGAGCAGCAGCAGTTTGCTAACGAAGGCAAGTGGTCCTTGATCATGTTTTTAGTCCTATTAATAACACAAATACATGTTTACTTTATATGCATGCATGTGTCTATAATATGATGGAACCCAAGTTAAGGACATGCCTAGTTTCAATTTATCTTCCTTGATTAAACCTGGGTGTTTTCATTAATGTTGTAGCTACGCCTATTGCTTCTGCATAGATTTAGGTTGGATAACTTGGATATCAATGATGATGATTTACTTTTTCCGGAATGCTGTTTGGTGATAATTAAGAATTTTTGAATCAATTGGAACATGGAGAACCACCCAGGAAAACAGTACAACCACAGTACTATATGGCTCTGGTCTTGGCTAATTAATTAGAAACTTTAGCTTATGATGATCTTACCGAAAGGGCAAGAGGGGTTGCATCGACGGGGCATAGCTCGGTCCTTTTGAGGCACATGGCTATGTGGTCCTTGGCTAAGGCATTTCCTCATTAGGGAGGGTTATGACCGCTTTGGCTTGAAACCTTAGTGGATTATCATAAGTTAGGGAATCTTTGTAAAGGCCTCGTAGTGAATCCCTGCCACTCACCTCGGAAGTGTTTAAGGGCCTTGCAAACCCGGGCATCAAGGGAAACACGAGCTGTGGGTAAAGTGTACAACCTCTGCAGAGTGAAAACTGATATATCAGCCGTGCTCACGGTTAAGAGCGGCTTGGACCCTCACATGATAATTGAACTTGAAGAGTGAATTAAGCTGAAGTTCTTTATTTGATGTTGTTGTTTATTTAATCAGTTTTTTTATATAAGGGTTGGTATAAACTTTAACCTAGTTAATGTTTGCTAAATAAAACTTGACCAACTAAAATGCTTATCGCAGTCAAACCGTGTCAGCTTATCCTTGATTTGGCCTTGCATGTCATATAATTTACTCCACTTGCTGAGTACCAACCATAAGTGTACTCACGCTTGCTTTATTAAAACCAATGCTGCTCAGAACAAGATAACTTTCCGGAGTTTCCCGAAGATATTGGAGATTTCTAGGCGAGTGCCTTCTAGTCAACTGCCTGTGAAGTTGAAGTCCGCTGCTATTTATCGACATTTATTTATTCGCTTAAGATTAAGACTGTCGGTCATGTAATAAAGTACTATTATACTCTTATTCGTTAATGCATTGCTTTGGATATTCGCTTGTGACGTCTACTGTATGTGCGGAACTTGATCCTGGCGCACATATGGGATGCATTCGGTTACCTTTCCTAAACCGGGTGTGACAAAGGAATAGTGTTGCCTCTGTGGAGCCAGCAGACACTACTTTAGGCATTTCTGAGAAGCAGAGCAGAATTCCTGCCATGGTTATGTGGTATGTCCCAGTTGCTGACCTGAGGCATTTCTTCTCTAACCCAAAGGATGCTGAACTGATGTGGTGGTGGGATTCGGATAAGCACAAGAAGGGCGACAGAAAGCTCCGACATCTAGCTAATGCTCGCCAATGGAAGAAGTTCCATGAGCAGTATTATCTAGAATGTGGAAAGGACCCAAGGAATGTTTGGTTTGCGTTGAGTACGAATGGAATGAATCCGTTCGGTGATAGAACTAGCACTCACAACATAGGGCCAGTGATCTTGATGATATACAACATGCCTATATGGTTGTGCCAGAACAAAAAGTATCTTTTGCTATCGATCCTTATACAAGGCCGTAAGCATCCTGGCATTGAATGTTTTACACAACAACCTTTAATCTAAGAGCTATTATCTTCGTCACCATCCATAATTACCAGGCTTTGTTTGTCCTTTCAGGACAGGTGAAAGGTAGGACGGGATGCACGGTCTATGTGGACAACACCGTATCGGCATTTCTGGAAGGTTCTAGAAAGGTAGTTTACCTTGGGTACAGGCACTTTTTGGTGGAAGGATATCGGTACCAAAGTAAGAAGTTCTACAACTTTTTGGTGGCAAGCCTGAGTTACATTCTGGTCCAGTAAAACGAGACGGGCACTATGTTTTCAAAATGGTCAGGACCATCGAGGTCGCCTATGGGAAGATGACGAAGGATGGGAAGAAGAGAAATAGAGACAAGGCACCTATCGAAGGCGTGTCATTCAAGAAACAATCTATCTTCTACAAGTACTTGCCATATTGGGCGGATCTAGAGGTTCGCCATGCAATCGATGGTATGAACTTGAAGAAGAATGTGTTTGGTAACACAATTGGGCTCTTTCTGGAGACATCAGTCAAGATAAAGGATACCTTGAAATCATGTCAAGACCTGGTAGCCATGAAGATAAGAGAACATCTTCACCATGTGGATGAAGGGAATGGAAGATATGAACTTTCCCTGGCTAGTTACAACCTGACACATGATGAGAAGAAGTCAATATGTGAGAGCTTATGAGGGATCAGAGTCCCAATTCGTTTCTCATCCAACATAAGGAAACTAGTTTCAGTGAAAGAACTCTCACTACGCGGCTATAACTGTCACAATTGTCATGTGTTGCTGACGGTATTCCTCCTTATTACAACCAGAGCAATCAAGTCAGTATACATAAAGATGGTAATCACCCGGTTGTGTTACTTCTTCAATATGATTTCTCAAAAGGTGATCGACAAAGATGAATCGCATGATCTCAAAGAATTTATCAGGGAGACTATGGTGCAGCTCGACCAGATTAGGGCACTTGGTCCACTTTATGTGCATGAAATGTGGACATATGAGTATTTTATGTCCATTCTAAACCGGTACGTACTGAATCGTGCATACCCTAACGGGTCTATGATAAAGGGATACAGTAATAAGGAAATCATCGAGTGTTGCCTAGGCTAGTGTAACAACCAAAAAACTCAAATTCAAAAATCACTCAAATTCAAAACTATTTTCAAAATTTATTTGCATAAATTCATCCCTTGAGCTCAAATTCCCTTGTCATCTAAACTCCATCTTATACCTAATCGCCATCTAATTAATCTCTCCCTGTCAATCCATTGATTGCAGCCTAATCCTTCCTTGTGTCTAAGCCACCATGGTAATTCCATTGTCTCCCCTGTCGACCTACGCAAGCAAGCTGCACACACGCACAAGCCCTCCTCAGCAGCACGCATACTGTACCATGCTCCAGCAGGTGCTGCAGCGCCCACGCCGCGTGCAAGCTCGCCAAGCCAGGTCCCCTTGCCATGCTCGTCCTCACCCACGCCGCTGCAGCCGCTGCAGCCTTGCTCGCCGGCTTTACCACCTCGTCGCTGGTGCACCACCATCGCACGACCATGCCCGCAAGCTGCCGCTCCACCATCGCCCTGCCATTGAAGGCGAGCTGCGGAGCGTTGGCACAGCTCGCCCCTGCCGCCTATAAAAGCCACCCCAAGCTGCTCTCCAACACCATCTCCAGCTCGCCGAGGCGCGCAGCTCCGAAAGCTCTCCATCCCCATGCTCTAGCCATTGAATGGTAGCCAGCTTCTCTGTTCTTCGTCAAGAACAGACCACTCGTCGATCTCCCCCACAGGCCATCTTGGTCCAATTACTTTCGTGGTGAGCACCTCCACACCATCCTCTACCATCCCCAACCCCCGGCCTTCCCTTTCCCTGCCGGAGTAGAGCTCCCCACGAGCTCCCAGAGCTGCAACCATGGCTGCTCGGGGCGGACAACCTTCCACCCTGTTTCCCATGCCCGGAGTCCCCAAAACTGAACCCCCTCACCCTCCTCTCTCTTCCCGTACCCTCGGCTCCGAGAACGGAGGCCGGGAGCGTCACTCCGGCGAAGCTCTGGCGAGCTGCCACCGTGGGTAATGGCGGCGCCGCCCGAGGACGACGTCGTTCTGTCTCTGCCCCTTTTCCCGTGGGCGGATAATGGCTTATGGGCTTTACAGGTCCCATAAACCACCCGGCTCTTGAAAAACAATAGCCCAACCAGCACAAGCCACGTCCCTTGCTGCTGCATTTAAGCCCGTTAAGCTCTCCTCCATTTCCGTTAATAATATTCTCGGAATTTAATTAGTAGCCAACCATTGCAAATTCATATCTCCACCATCTATACTCTGATTCAAATGATTCTTTTTCCTAAATTCCTATAAAATCATATTCCATTCATTCCTCCTATTTCTATCTCCATTTGAGCTTATTTTATTTGTGTTGTGCTTGTTTGTGTCTGCTTGTCATTGCGCTGTAATTGTCGTAGCCGACGGAGTGATCGAGGAAGAGAACAAATTTGGATGCCAGCACCGCGATCCTAAGTGTCAAGGCCACCACTGCGAGCTGGAGCTAGAAGCTCCGCTGTAATCGTCCCCTATCATAATTTTTTCTAGTTCTATAGGTCACAGTATCTTTAGAGTACAAACTTTACTTTTTTATATGTTTTCTATTTTTTAAAATTAAATGGATTTACAGAAAAAAATGCCCTCCTATATATATGAGAGGGAAGGCGGGACATAGCAAAAATTTTCCATTTCGATTCGGGCGCTGTTAGGCTGCCGAATTTTGCCCTCGTCTCCACTCCGCCACCACGCCCGCCTCCCTGCCTGCGCTGGCGCCCCTCCACATGTGTCCCGCCACCTCCCCACGCACGCAGGCCTCCTCCACCCCGCTCGGCGTAGCCGGTGCCTGAGCTCCCTCTGGTGCCACCTCCTCACGCTGCCGGCACCCCCGGCCCTCCTCCGTGCGTGGCCCTCCTCCGCCGCGGCCTAGTCGGCGCCTGAGCTCCCGCGGGCCGAGCTCCCCATGCCGCCACCTCCACCGCGCGTCCTCCTCTTCATGCTACCACCTCCCCGCACCGTCGCTGCGCCACAGCGCTGATCTACAGCGTCCGCCGCCCCCTCCTCCCCGCCGTGCACGCCGCCACCTCGCCGGCGCCCAAGCTCCTCCCCGGCTGTGCACGCAGCCACCTTCTGAAGGAAGAAACCAATACCCCGAAGGCCAATGGATGGTCAATGCAACTAATGTAGCAGGCGAGCCCATAAAGCCTCCTGAGGTGAGTGCAAAGTTTTAGAATGCCATTGGTTCTATAATCAGAACAAAGATGGTCTTGGATCCAACGATTCCTAATTGGACGAAGATTCCTGAAGGGAGGAAAGAAGCGATGTGGCAACTTTGAGTAAAACTTTTATTTTGCATAGAGGAACTCATGAACAAGTAAAGCATTATGCTAAAAAGATGCTTGGTGAAACTTTCCGTCGGTGGAAGAGTGATCTGAATACCAAGTATGTCTAGAAGGGTTGAATGCCATTTGCAGATTACGGGGAAATCACACGAGCACAATAGGAAGAGTTTGTTTGGCAAAAGACCTCCGAGGAAGCCCTAGCCCTAAGCTAGATGAATAGAGAACTTGCACTGAGCAACATACATAGAGCTCATCTTGGGCCGGGTGCATATCAAAGGTAGGTCGGGAGGTGGCGGCTAGAAAGAGAAGTGGCAATAGCCGCTGGGCAACCCGACCCTTTTGAAGGCCTTGACGAACGTGGCAATTTCTGGCTTCAAGCAAGGAAGCCTAAGATAGAAGATGGCAAGCCTAAATTTGACCAACGCGAGACCGAATCGGTGGCACAAAAAATGTACGAACTTACCGATCTTTAGAAGCAAGGAAAGTTTAAATCCAGGAGGGACAAGGATGTGCTAAGTATAGCCAATGGGTCTAAAGAGCATGGAGGCCATGTCAGAGGCTTGTCCTCTAAGTTGACCATCAAGGATGGGTTCCAGCAGGACCAGGCTAGCTACAGGAGGCATGACCGCTACAAGGAAGAAATGAAAGAAGCGGCAGAGAAAGCACTAGAAGCTAAGTTTAAGGAATTTTTCCTTGCACAAATGGCGGAGCAGCAGCAGTCCGGACTATTATGGATTACCCCATCGCAAGAGGTGGGGCAACAATAGATGGTGACGATGCCCCCTCCGATATTGGCCCAAGCGAATACGGCATGTGCTCAGAGCAGTGTTGCCTCTACCACAACACAACCATACCCGGTAGATTGCATAACAAGTACTGCTCCTTGCTTGTTGCTCTATCTGATCAGCAGAGCTGGGAAGACAAAAGAAGTTGCGAAGCCTAGGTGGATCCGGTTGGGCATTTATTTGAGGGAAAACCGATCCCGCCCTATATTCATGCCTATATTCACGCGTACAATTGGAGCAACTCTTGAAAGCAAGCTATGCGGAAAATGAGATAGATATCCCCACTGCAGATGGGAAGAATTGCCTAGGAGAATGCATCGGCAGTAGCATTCTGTGGCATAAATGAGATATCGTACTGCTTGGTCCACAACCTTCGGCTGTTCCAGATCGTACCTCACTAGCACCACAACAACATCAACAGGGGGCAGCACCAGAGCATACTCTATTGGCTCTGCCATCTCTACCGGTCCTGCTATCACCACCACAACGAGAGGCATCACCACCGGATCCACCATCACGAGAGCCATCATCACTACTAGCCCCGCTATCACCACCGGCTCTGGTATAATGAGGTAGTGTGACACATAAGTTACTCAAGCTCAAACTCATGAAAAGGCTTAGGCAGGGAGAAAGGACAAAAAAGGCTACTCAGGACTTATGTACTTCTATATAGATATGCAACGTGTATTATACACTCATACATACATATAATTATCCTCAGCTCTAGATTCCCTAGCACTACCGGGAGAATCGCACATGATTGGCAGAGGAGCCGCCAGCCAACTCGGCTACTTTATGGACCTCCTATAGCCACTACCTGAATAGGGAGGGTTACGCTGGATGGACAAGCCTGTCACCACCTACCGCCTACCTCATCTAACAATGAGATAAGACCGCATTCGGTAACACTAATTAACCCAGACACCATGTCTATATTAATGAGCGATACTCTAGTATCCTGTGCGGAGCCCCCACCCTCCGGATGGATAGACATCATACTAGAGAAAATATATGAATACCAGAACCATTGCCGTGACACTAGATTTACTCTTCTAATCATGCAAGGTATAAGGTATGAATACAAACTAATCATAGAGTATACACTGCAGAAGATAAACTATGCAAGTACATAAATCTAGAAGATAACTCTATTAAGAATATCCGAGAATTACAAAGGAGAGGAAGAGCTTGACCCATACCGAATACTCCTAGGCAACCTCAGGAACCCGAAGAAGAGCTACTTCAGCCTAAACTCCACTAGCCTATGGACTAAGCAAGAGAGAAACTTGAGGTGTGTCTTCATTTGGAGCTCTTCCTCTCATATTTATAGTCTTGTTCAGGGGTGCCTCGGCCGAGAAAATAGCTGAATTCACCTGGAACCGACCTTGAGGAAGAAGGAGGAGCTGCCACGTGCAAGAGGTAAGGCGGTGGAGCTTAGACTGGTTCGGCCGAACTAGTGGTTCAACGTACCTGCTCAGGCTGCAAACCAACCTTAGCCCTCACTGAGTAACTGGCAAGTGGGCCCTGATGACTCCTGTGCATGCCTTGGCGCTGTTCTAAGGTGGTTGCATGCTTCTGGGCATGCCTTTTCTTTTTCTTCTGGGATAACCATATCTCCACTTTTTTAGGGATACTAGGAGAGAGATCACATAACACATGGAGTATTTATTTGGTGGATGACTGGAGTGTGCTAATTCCTAATGTAGGAATTTCACAATGGATGTGGAGTGTGCGTGATCTTGATCAAGAGAGTACGAAGAGTATCTCACTAGGGTAACACAATTTGGCAAAGCTCAATAAAATGGTAAGCAGCATATGTGTAGGATTTTCAGTGGCATATGACATATGGCTTTGGTAGGACTTTTAGCATCATTAAGGAACTTGTCTTTTCCTTTTTATTTTCAAAATAAGTACTCTAGATATCATGTCTCACTTACGAAGAGATTGTAAAGCTCCTTCTACCATATCTATGCTCACAACAACCTAGACTTTGTATGAAGCTTTTGAAACCCACGAGATTTTCAGGTTCATGGCAAAGGTTTAAGCAGCCAACAAACTCAAACTCAGAAAAACTCTATACTTAAGACTAGGCAAAACAGATGAGCAGGAGTATAGCAATTATTCATCATTTCAACTTAGGAAAACTAGAGCATTCTTACTGCGCACATAGAAGGGAAATTAAGCATAAAATGTTTTTGTTGTTTTATGGTCTTTATTTTTACTGAAAGCAGTAAAGATACAATTTACCTGGTAGAGATCCTCCACCCCCCCCCAATCTAGCTCTTAGTTTAAGGTCCGATGAGAAGGACCCTCTCCTTACTTGTTTAACTTGAGGTCCATTAGTCCGTACCTAGAGAGGAGGTTGAGGATGGCGACGTCTTCTTCACTCGCCACACCTTCTTGTTCTTTCTTGATTTAGGTGGTGCGGGTGTTGATTCTTCGGATGAGAGCCATGGCTCTGCCCATAATCCTTGCCCATCAGCATCCAGATGAATTAGATAGATCTGTTCTTCCTTGGGTTGAAACCTGAACATCATATTCCAGCCCATAATGCGGAGGCTGATCTTTTTGTCCCCAACATCAATCCTGGCTTTGGCGTCCCTCAGGAATGGTCACCTTAGGATGAGCAATATCCCTAAGTCACCCTCCATGCCAAGGACTACAAAATCCGTGAGGATGAATAAACCCGTTACTTGCAATAGGATATTCTTCACTATACCCTCAGGATACTATACTATCTAGTCTGCTAGCAAGCTGTACGTACATGCATGTTAGGGAAAGTGTCGGATAGCTTAATCTTTCGAATATTACTTTAGGCATGATGTTGACACTTTCTCCAAGGTTGCAAAGGGCTTGCTCGATGTGGCAATCGAATATTGAGCAATTGATCACTGGCATCCTGGATCTTCCTTCTTTGGTGCTACTAGTCCGCCCCATTGGTTTCTTTTTGGGCGAGTGAGCTTTTCTGCATAGTTAGTGAAGAATGAACCACTTGATGGCTTACCCCACCTGGTGGTAACTGCATTGGCGTTCTCCAAGGAAGACTCATGTTGCCGCGGGATCTTCCCTATCTCAGCAAAAGGAACAGTAGCAGCCAGTTGAGCTAGTTGAGTTTCAAGCATCTTGTTGAAGCTCAGCTGGTTCTTGATAGCAGAGGAGATGAAATCCATCTTTGCTTGAATGGTCTCCAGAGATTTGTCATTCGCGGCCAACTTCTTTTGTAGTGATTCATTGACTTTTGCTTGGCCGAGGACAAGATCCCTCAAGGAAGGTTGGTTAGGATTAAATGAATTTGAGTTACCATCACCTCCTTGGTAGTAATGGCGCGACTGATTCCACCCTGACGTCCTTGTGGACGAACCTGTTGTTGTTGTTGTTGTTCATGTACCTGACATCTTCATGGGTTTAAGGGCAATCATTCGCTGAATGTTCGGTGTTCCCGCAGACCTCACACGCCATGCGAGCGTCTAAGGCTTGTAGTGCTTGCATTGGAGCCGTGTCTTGGGGACGTTCCTCTATCCTTTTGAGGAGGAGGTTGATTTTAGCGGCTAGCATATCTGTATCCTTGACAATATGCATGCCCCGCTGGCCTGGTTGGAGACGCTCATCATTCCAACCTTGGTCGAACACTATCTTCTCGATCAAAGTTTTGGCCCTGTCAATTATAAGCGAGAAGAAAGCACCACATGCAGCAGCGTCGATGTGGTCGCGGGCTGTCGGAGTTAGCCCGTTGTAGAAGTTCCGAAGAATGAGCCAGTCGTCCATCCCGTGGTGAGGACACGCTAAGACGTACTCCTGAAGTCTCTCCCATGCTTTAGATACTGAGTCATTTGACATCTACTGAAAACTGGAGATTCTCCCACGAAAAGCATTGGTTTTGCCCATCGGGAAGAATTTAGTGAGGGATGCCTTGGTACACTATTCCCAAGTGTCTACTGCACTTGTGTTAGCATAGAACCACTGTTTTGCCTTCCCAAGAAGAGAAAATGGGAACAGTCGAATTGCATCCTGAGTGACTCCCTTGATAACAAAAGTACTGCAGAGCTCCAGAAAGTGCACGAGATGTGCGCTAGCATTCTCATTGGCCTTGCCACAAAATGGGTTGGCCTGCACCATTATAATGAGAACCGTTTTGATCTTGAAATTTTAAGCTCCAATGTCCATGGATGGCCCGACCAGGACATTATTAGCGGAAGAAGCAGATAAATCGCGGAATGTCTTTTGGGCCATGGCGTGAGAATTTGATGGAGCAATAGTGACTATTTCGGACGTCGAGAGTGATATCTGAGCAGATACGACACGGGGTCGAACACTTCTCAAAAGTGACTCCGGATCCTAAGTGAAATTTTGCGGCAGATCGAAACCAATCATACACTACCCTATTTTCACATAAAAGAGAAAACAAAGCCAAGTTAGCCTATTTAGATAATGAATACCAACTAAGAGATTAATCAATAACATTATCTATTCTTTTAACCAGTGCCTTCCTCGGCAACGGCACCAAAAATGCTTGTTGGTATTTCTTAAGTCACAGATAAATCCGCAAGTGCACGAAATACCATTGTAGCATTTTACTCATGAGTAATCTCGAGTGTCGTATTTATATTTCCTTAGGGAAGGCAGCAGTTATAGAATAGATAAGTTGATGATCAATTCTTGGTTGAATATTCAATTGCATAAACAAGAGTAAGATAATATATGGATAATGAGGTAGTGTGATACAAAAGTTACAAAAGCTCAAACTCATGAAAAGGCTTAGGCAGGGAGAAAGGAAGAAGAATGCTACTCGGGACTTACGTACTTCTATCTAGATATACAGCTTGAATTATACACTCATACACATACATATGATTATCTTCAGCTCTAGGCTTTCAGCCACAACCAGGAGAACCGCACAGGACCAGCAAAGGAGCCACCATCCAACTCGGCTATTTATGGACCTCCTACAGCCACTACCTGAATGGGGAGGGTTACACTGGACGGATAAAGCTGTCACCACCTGCCGCCTACCTCATCTAACCGTGGGATAGGACCGCATCCGGTAACACTAATTAACCGAGACACCATGTCTACATTAATAAGCGATACTCTAGTGTCCCGCGCAGAGCCCCCACCCTCCGGTTGGACAAACATCATACTAGAGCAAACATATGAATACCGTAACCGTTGCCGTGGCACTAGATTTACTCTTCTAATCATGCAAGGTATAAGGTATGAATAAAATTAATCATAGAGTATATATCTAACACCGTAAAAGATAAACTATGCAAGTATATAAATCTAGAAGATTACTAAGAGTATTTGAGAATTACAAAGGAGAGGAAGAGCTAGACCCATACTATATACTCCTAGGCAACCTCGGGAACCTGAAGAAGAGCTACTTTAGCCTAAACACCTCTAGCCTATGGACTAAGCATGGGAGAAACTTGAGAGAGAGAGCAACTTGAGTTGTGTCTTTATTTGGAGCCCCTCCCCTCATATTTATATCCTTGTTCAGGGGTGCCTTGGCTAAGAAAATAGCTGAATACACCTGGAACCGACCTTGAGGAAGGAGGAGGAGTTGCCATCTGCAAGAGGTAAGGTGGTGGAGCTTAGGCTGGTTCGACCGAACTAGTGGTTCTGCTGACCTGGCCAAGCTGCCAACTGACCTCAGCCTTCTCTAAGTGACTCGCAAGTGGGCCGTGATGACTCCTGTGCGTGCCTTGGCGCTGTCCTAAGGTGGTTGCATGCTCTGGTGGGCCCTTTGATCCATGTGAGGCTGAACGGTGCATTTTGATTAGTCAATGGTTTTCGCCTTGGATTTCAGGGTGTGTTTTCCATCCATTTCTACTCAAATTCCTGCATAGCACTTATTTCTCAGGGACATGTAGAAATGACATTATTCTAGATTAATGTGCGTGTAGGAAATGTTAGTTCTCTAAATTTTGTGATCAAATTGATAGTCGAAATTGGTCTGTAACGACCATTAATAAAAAGCTAGAGGGACAAGAATTTCTAGACGTTAGTCAAGTTCGGCAAAAGCTGTGGCTAATTAAAACCAAGCAAAAGAAGCTATAAATTCATAGAAGTCCAATAAAAAGTCTAATCATCCTGTTTATGCACTTGGTTGTGATTCAAATGATTCGGATGATGAAGACAAAGTTGTTTATGTTGCTGAGTTTGTATGGTCACATAAGGACAAGCCTAGCACTTGCGCTTCTCTCAAGCCGATTCATAAAAAATGGCAAGAAGATGTTAAATTGACTTTTGAAGTAGCCAATTGCGATAGGATTTTTGATGAATTGCTAAAAATAGGAATATCAGATTGTCTCATGCTATACCACCGCTTGATGAGTTGAAGCGGCATGCTTACTGCAAATGGCATAATTCATTCTCTCATGCAACTAACGATTGCAATATCTTTCGTAGACAAATTCAATTGGCTATTAATGAAGGTCGATTGGTTCTTCATCAGATGCAAATTGACCAAAGCCCCTTTCCAGTAGACAAAATCCCAAGGTACTAATTCAGCCAAATCAACAAAAGGGAAATATGTCATCATTGGTGAAAAAATGTCTGAGCCTTTGAAACAGGGCAAGAAAGTTTCACTGAAGAAAACCCCTGAAGTTTCATTGAAGAATTCAACACTCGGGTGGCAAGGTGAGAAGCGCCGGATCTACAAAGACTGATCTGACCAGTCTGTTTTGGGATTTTGGAAAAAGTCCCAAAAACAAGAAGAAGGGGTTTCCGAGCTTTGAAGAACTCTCGGCCAAACGTAACAAGGGAGCTACTTAGAAGCAGAAGAATCAGGCAAATAAAGTTAAAAGCGCAAAATTATCACCAAAACCTAAGAGCAACTAGATTCTTGCCTACATCAAGGTAATTGTGCTGCTGCACCATACTCATTATTTGGATCGGTTAGTCCTTTGTTTTGGTCATATCCTTTCTATTATTCACCTTTGGATTATAGTAGAATGCATAAGCAACCATATATCATTCAATATCTTTCTACATATCCAAATTGTGGGGCATCACAAAGACCCATTGTTGCTAACAATAATCTGGTCAAAAGAGAGTTTGTTGACAGCAAACATGGTGAGAAAAATATGAAGCAAGATTCAAGGTACTTACAGCCCAAGTGGTGTCCCTCAGGCTTGACTCATACTCAAAAGAGAAAGCTACAGAGATTACGCAAACAAGAATCAGTGGAGCATCAATCTGAAACAAAGCCAGCAAGGTCTACATCAATCAGGAAGGAATGGAGGCCGAAGAAGATAAATTTAGCATCAACTTCAGCAAAATCAAGTTGTATGGCCAATGCATGGTTTCATCGCCCTTAGAAGAAATATATGATCAATGTATTGTTCATCATCATCCTTAGATGGTTTTGGATCAGAAAATTATTTTTTGGCATACAAGCTTTGCCAAAAAAAATAGGGGGGCATATGTTGACGACCAAAGTTTCCACGGTTGTGCAGACCGGTCAGACCGGTGTGACCAATCAGACCGGTGTGAGTGACTTTACCAAAGTGAAAAATTTGACTTCACCATTGCGTATCTCTTGTCGAGAAGATCAAAATTCATATTTGGAACGTCCGATTTGGAGTTTGGGTGAGAGATTTATGACTTCAGAAAGACTTGACCCAGATCGGACCGGTCAGACTAGTTCAATGGACTGGTCAGACCAATTCCAAGTTGTATTTTGACACGAGATTCATATAAAATCCGAATACTAATGGGGCAAGACCTCCCCACCCCATAAATATAAAGGGGCACGACCGATTGAGGTATCCAATCGATTAATAACACAATCTTTTATCTTTTTGTTCCTTTCTCTTACCTTTTTTCAAACCTTAGCTCTTCCAACCCCAATCTGCTGTTCTTCCTTCATCTCGACGGAGTTTGAAGACGTTCTAGGTGGCCTGCGACCCTAGAACAACCCAAGGTGCGTCTGTCCCAAACGGGTCCCTCCCGGTCCCGGTCCCGGTCCCGGGCGGGCATTCATTGGGTCCTCATCGGGCCGCCCGACGAGACTGGTCTAACCGATGTGCACAGCAGCGCTCAGGTGCGCTGCTGCGTGCTGTATGTTCAGTGCTCGGTATTTGGTGCGTGCAAGGTACATTTCCACATCAACAGCTAGGTTAAGCACTTGGTAGTATTTGACAAAAGACCCAATTCATCCCTCCTTCTTGGACCACAATCCTTTCAGATCACCACCAGTTGAACTCAAACCAACAGTGAAAGACTTCCACCATAGGTGGAGTGAAAGACTTTCACCATAGGCAGAGCTCCTTATACAGCAGGTAGGGCACCTACTGGCGGAGCAAATACCCCCAACCTCTTCCTTCCCCATGACAAGTAGATGGCCGGAGCGGCGCCTTGAGGCTTGGAGCTGGTGATTTTGCATCTGATGACAGGAAGAAGAAGAAGAAGCACTCCGTATTGGCCTAGGGGCGGGTGGCCCAATTGTTTATTTGACCTAGCGCTATGCTGAAGGGCCACCCCTGCGTGACTGCATCGGCTTGACTCAGCGTTCGGTTGGATAGCGAGTGAGGGCCGGGGGCGATAATGCGGATTTCCTTATCGATGTTTACCAACATGTCATAGTGTCAGGTGTCATGCACGTTGATAATATTTTTATTTGAGATTGTCTTGACATCTAAAAATTCAATACAAGACTTTGAAAAATTAGAATAAATGAATAATATCCAATCACTTATTACAAGTAACTGGTCGCATAGTGGTATGGAGGGGTTACGATGAATGAGGTCATGGGTTTGAATCACAGATGATGCACATTTCGCAAATTACGTGTAAAAATCATGAACGTTAGATGTTGAGATGGTTAATTGTGTTGTGGCTGCTTGGGTATTAAAAATTTTTGCTATCATTTTAAACTTTTTATGGAGTTTATAAAAACTTCATCACCACTGGTTCGACATGGCGCCGGATCAGATTGATCGGTGCTGGGGGTGGCGCGGCCAGGGAAGCGGCGCGGCGTAGGAGCAGCGCGGCCAGGGAGCGGCGCAACCTGGGAGCAGCGCGACCTAGGGCGGCGCGGGCAGAGGCGGCGCGGCCAGGGAGCGGCGCGGCCAGGGAGCAGCGCGACCTGGGGCGGCGCGGCCAGGGAGGCGGCACCTGGGGCGGCGCGGCCAGGGAGGCAGTGCGGCCTAGTGGGGTGGCGCGGCCAGGGAGGCGGCGCGGCCGGGTGGGGTGGTGGCCGTGCGGGCCGAGTGGCGGCGCACGGGAATTAGGGCAGCGGAGGGGTTGGGAGCCAGGGAATTAGGGCCCGGACTCGTGATACCATGTAGAGAGATAGCGAGAGGGGAAACACCATACACCCATTGTGGGGAGGGTGACCTTTCATATATATAGCCGAGACGGCTTGATGTACAAGTAAGAGTCAAGTAGACTTAGAGTACAAGACAAGTCAGCCATACATATCTCTAATAATCATTACCGTTGGGGCGTGGCTCAAACTAGCGGTGATGACCGAGTTTCAACGCCGGTTCACGAACCGACAGTGATGATCAGACCCCATCACCGCGGACTCTAATTCAACGCTCCCATGACGGTGAAGGGGGTTTTGATCGGCGGTGATGAGGGTGGTTTGTAGTAGTGTATAGACACCATATATAGAAACTATATTCCTAATGTATAATTTCTTCAAAAAGTTATTATCCAATCCCCTTTCTGCTCCCTCCTTTCATGATCCTATCCCCTTCTTTCTTTATTGTTTTCGGGCAGATATAGTTTCTTGCATGAGAAATAATTTCCTTCTCTCCCTAATTAATACTCTTAGCACATCAGTAAACTACTTACCTGGCAAGCTATTTAGTTCTATGGAAATTATCCTAGTCAGTTGTTGGAACTGCCCTTAGTTTGTCTAATTTGCTAAAAGTGGATTAAAATTGACTGAAGTTTTTTTGAATTCATTTAGCAACGACATTGGCCTATGGGTGACAAAAATGAAATGTTTATGGTATGGACTATATAAGGAGTGAAAGTGAACTTATTGAATAGCAAATCGACAAATACAAAATCTTATCCAATGGGATTATGAGGGTTTATTTTTGAAAAAAAGGAAAGATATATATGGCCACAACTATGGTTTTTAAATAAATTTGACTAATATATGCATTGTTGAAACAAGCGACAAAAGTTGAGTGTGAACTAATTGAACTTTTTGGTGAGAAAGATAAAACCCTCTTGTTTCAGACTAAAGGACAAAAAAAAACAAGCATGAACAGACTGAGTTTCCAGACTGGTCATTACCATTTTTCCGAGAAGATGGAAACATACTTTACCCAACCAAATAACTCACTATGGTACTAATATTAAAAAGAGGAAAAGGTCCAGTTTATACTCTTCAAAAATCACAAAATTCTTATTTTCAACCTTCAACAAAAAAAACCAAATAATGACGGCCATCTAACCATTGAAACCAGACAAATTTGACACTTCTCATGGTTCCGAAGGTGGTTTTATTTTATGAAAATTAACGAAATTAAGTTTAAACTAAAAATTAGTACCAACATTATTCTAAAATTTGTACCTAACTAGGTCTACTATACTCGGTTTGATCCAATTTATTTCTATTTATAATATTTTTATGTTTACAGTTATACCTATTACTTTTAACCAAATAAGATCCATATAGAGCACCGATAGACAAGTTACATATTTAGAAAAATATTTTTATGATTCAAAATGAAAAAGTTTTGAATTTTTTATTTCAAACTAGAATTTTTAATTCATAAAAAAGAAAAACCACCTTTGAAGCCACTTAAGGTGCTAAATTTGTTCGACTTTAGCAGTTGGATGGCCCACTTTATTTGGTTTTATGGTTGAGAGTTGAAAATTGAGCTATCGTGCTATTTCAGATGTGAAATTTGAAATTTTCAAAAAAAAGGTAAGTTAAGAGCGACTCCAGTTGAAATCAACACACATAATCTAGCTAATCGTTGCAGCGTCGATCCCCAACTCATACTAATACAAGTATGGGCCATAGACACGAACAACAATCCAAGAATAATCATCTAATCACTAGAGAACGAGCTCATTATTCTCAGGAATCTGAAGAGCTAGCTGAGGCACTACGAGTTTCAGCCCCAGCTGAGCCAGGAAACATGCCCATTAGGCCCTGCGAGCGTAAGCCAGCAGCAGGTCCGTTAAGGTGTGGTTTGCAATGGCGCCGACCACGGAGAGCGCTTCCTCCTTGCTCGTGATGTTGGTGTGCTCCCTCAGCAGCTCAGTGAAGGGCCTGTCCCACTTGCCGATCCTCTCACTGCGGAGAATCTCGTAGTGGTGTCCTGCTCGATGTAGGGCAGGTGCTCGGAGGCAACGCGTGCCTCTACGCAATCCCATCCCTTGGCTAAAATATCTCTTATCGGCTGCAGCCGCTGGCCTTCAGTCCTTCACTTGAGATCACCATCAGGGTCGCCAGCGCCCGCTTGAGTCCTCCACGTCATCGTTGTCGTTGACATACGGTGGCCGGGTCCGGAGAGGGCGCCGGTAGCCTGCAGCGTGGCGGGCCGCCCCAGGGGCAGGTTGGGCAGCCCGCCGATGAGGTCGCGGTAGCTGTTGCCGAACGGAAGGGGCGTGGAGCCGGGGAGGAGGTGCTCGTGCCCCGGGAAGGCATGCCAGTGCCCGCTCCGGTTGCTGAAGCCGACGAGGGAGAGATCCTGGCTCATCACGGCCAATCTGACCCTGTCGTTGCCAACGCCCCGCAAGCCAACGACCATGAAGGGCTTGTCATCAGTCGTCACTCCTGGTGGAGAGGAGGTGCTCGCACTCCATTGTGAATCTATTAGTCAAAACATTAATTCCGAGGATCAACCTTTGTATAGTCTAAATATTGGAGTAGTAACCTTACTTCCAAAACTGCAAGAAGCTAAGATGATCCAACAATATAGGCCAATCTGTATGCTGTATGTTAGTTTCAAAATTTTCACTAAAGTTTTGGCTAATAGTTTCATATCAGTGGCTAACAGGATAATTAAGCCATCACAAACTGCTTTCTTGCCTAGGAGATTTATAATGGAATTGTTTGCACCAAAATTTGGTAATTTTATGACCAATGTAGTATATGGAAGGAAGCTGATGATTTGGTATCAAAGAATGGATACAGTCGGTCAAGGAAGATTTATCAGCAAGGACTCTACAAAAGGGAAATTAGAGTCCATCTATCTTAATATTCTTTATTTAGATATTTTTTGTTAGACAAATTTTGTTTAGATATTTCTTGTTATGCAAGTTTTGTGTCAGCCCAGGGTATAAATATAAGCCCTGGCCATTGTAAAAACTATCTCTCAATCAATACAACACAACTTTCGGCGCATCGCCTTCCTCTTTCCCGAGGTTTTCATCACCAGCGGAACT
The DNA here is from genome assembly GCF_002211085.1 of Panicum hallii. Taxonomy (NCBI): domain Eukaryota; kingdom Viridiplantae; phylum Streptophyta; class Magnoliopsida; order Poales; family Poaceae; genus Panicum; species Panicum hallii. Next base: position 2,013,293 of record NC_038048.1, on the reverse strand, counting down.
TGGCACCCGACGTGGGGCTGCATCAGTTCGATCTCCAGCGAAGGGGTAAGTCCTAAGTTCCGCCGGCCCTGACAATTGTATCAGCTCTATTGGCGTCATTCAACGCTGCATCGTTTCGATCTCTTGGATTGCTCTGGTTCGGTTGGTGCAGGCGCATACCAGTTATCGATTCCTATCGACTCTTATAAAGCTGTATCTTTCGACCTCTTGCTAGATCCGATAGAGTCACAGTTATCTTGACCTTGCTTAGATCTATCGGCTTATATTTATTGAATCTATTGCTTAGCTATGAATAATAGATTGATTTCTTTAACGAACGCATTAGATTAGTTCTCATTACCCGATAGTCTGTTGCCTTGGTCTTATTTAAGCTTTTATTGCGCCTGTGTCTTGTCGTAACTAGATTCATCGGCTTCTAGCTTTTAGTTTATCGTCTGCTGCCAACGCTATCTTGGTTAGGTCCGATCTGAATGGTGGTGATGGTAGATTGGTTGTTATTGGCTTGGTGGTTCTTTTTGCGATAAGATAGATGTGAGGTAATTGCTTTATCCTCATCGGACTCCCAGCCGATGTATGCTTCAAACATCAAGCCTACATTTAATATTTTTTTAATCAATATCGGCAGATTGTTTCGTATCATTATTTATCTGTAAGGATCAACATCAGACATATAGCCGGTTGTTTAAAACCTAATTGACATCGGCTGGTATTGCTACATCAGCTGTCGGCCGATCAATTCTTTTTACCTATCTTCTCAGTTGCATGATCAAACTGAATGGCACGCCCGCATCTTATCAAAAGGCTAAGGACCTGCACTGGAGTTAAGTAGATCTCCTAGGCCGATATGTTGCTCGTGAGGAATCATCATCGGCCGAGCGATTTTTTGCGGCAACATGAAGGAATAGTGATCTTACATGAGTCAATACATGAAGGAATAGTCCTCTTAGTAACTAGATTTTGAAAAGGCCTATGATAAAGTAAATTGGGACTTTCTGCAACAGACTTTAAGAATGAAAGATTTTGAAAGCATTGTAACAGGAGGAAGTGTGGGAGTCAAAAATAAATGAGACAAGGGGATTCCTTATCACCAGTTTTGTTCAACCTTGTAACTGATATGTTGGCCGTGCTGGTGTCAAAATCAAGGAATGGTGCCATGGTGGTTAGCTAAATGAAGTGGCACCACACTTGATTGATGAAGGGCTATCCATCCTTCAATACGCTGACGACACAATCCTTTTTTTAGGAGATGAATTAGAGCAGGCCAAGAACCTGAAGATGGTGCTGTGTGATTTTGAAGAACTCTCTGGTATTAGGATCAATTTTGACAAGAGTGAACTTTTCTATCTATGAGAAGCCAAGAATAGGGCAACGGATTACATACATCTGTGTGGATGTAAAGGGGGAGCTTTCCCATTCAAGTATTTAGGAATTCCAATGAGTCATCACAAAATCACTAGTAAGGGTTGGAGTCAGATTGAAGAGAATGATTTCAGAAGAGGTTAAGTAGTTAGAAGGGTAAACTGTTATCTATTGGAGGGAGATTAGTGCGCATAAACTCCATACTTACAAGTTTACCAATGTTTATGCTCTCCTTTTTTAAATCCCTAGGGGTGTTCTCAAAAGACTAGATTATCATAGATCTAGATTCTTTTGGCAGAGTGATGAGCATAAGAAGTACAGATTAGCATAGGGGGCATATGGATTACTAATCTGGATGCTTAGAATATTTGCCTCCTAAGTAAATGGCTTTTCGGACTCGTAAATGAGGAAGGAACCTAGCAACAACGGCTTAAGAAGAAGTATTTAAAGAGTAGAACTCTGACACGGGTGGTCAAGCAGCCAGGTGACTCACAGTTTTGGTTTGGTTTAATAGAAGTTAAGGATTATTTCTTGGGAGGAGCAAAATTCGAGTTTAAAAATGTGGAGCATGTAAGATTTTGGGAGAACCGGTGGATAGGACAGGAACCTCTGATGTAGCAGTTTCCTGTCCTGTATAGCATAGCTAGAAGGAAGAACAAAACAGTGGCATCCGTGTTAAGCAGCATCTCTTTGAATATCTCTTTTAGAGGAGCTTTGGTAGGGGATAAGCTCAGAGTGTGGACCAAACCGGTCTCAGCAGTAGTACAGGTGGGATTGGTGGAAGCAGAGGATCAGTTTGTTTGGAAGGTAAATAATGATTCAATGTTCTCAGTAAAATCAATGAACAGGGATTTGATGGAAGGCAGTAATGTACCTGAGAAATGTACCTCCTAGAAGATAGGAGTTCCACTGAAAATTAAAATTTTTCTTGTCATACTTAATGAAAGGAGTAATTCTCACAAAGGATAACTTGACCAAGAGAAAATCAAAAGGGGATAAAAAGTGTTGTTTCTGCAATGCCGACGAAACCATACAACATCCGTTCTTTGATTACCATGTAGCAAAGTTTGTGTGGATTGCTGTGTATTTTACTTTTGGCATTGATCCTCCTAGTAGTATTACAAATCTGCTGGAATCTTGGCTTATAGGATACTCTTCAAAGCTTAGAAAAAAACTGCTCATAGGAGCATCGACTATGTGCTAGGCTACTTGGTTATGTTGAAATGAAGTTGTGTTCCAACATTTGTCTCCTAACTCGTATATGCACGTACTCTTAGGGGGATATACTGGGCAAGGTTATGGTCACAACTATCTGAACTTCAGAAGCAGGATAGAGTTATAGTCTTTCTTGACTTGTATCTGGGTCAGACCATTTAGCTTCAGTTTGTGTTCGTTTTTCAGCCTTTGCTCTAGCAGCCTGCGGGCTGTGTTCCTGCGTGTTGGCTGTGGTCATTCGCACGTGAATGATTAAGGTCGGAACTGTTCCATAATTAAAAAAAGATGGAGAGAGAACTAATAAGCTAAGGCCTCCCTTCTCTTCTCGGATCTAGGACCCGGCCCTTAATTTGCATTGCCTGCGCAAGTGTATTTGCAGCGAGAGCAAGGCCGGCCGGTCAACAGAGCAATCTGTATCACACCCTCTTCAACTATTCACGCATCTTGCCCTTGTGTACCTAGCGCGGTAGTTGTCCAATGCAATCGACGTGCTCGTACTTTTTTTTTTTGAGAAGAACGTGATCGTAAGTTGCTGCCATATACAGACACTACACCAAATCCGATCAATTTCGTCGGCCACTTCTGTTTTCGTCAGCCGAAAGGAAGCCGACGAAAATATATAAGTTATTTCGTCAGCCACAAAAGGCCGACGAAATTAAAAATTATTTTCATCGGCCCAGGCCAGCCGACGAAAAAGTAATATTATTTTCGTCGGCTCCGAGTGGCCGACGAAAAAATGTTCCTAATTTTTTCGGCAGACACCTGGCCGACGAAACAAAGTGAACGTTTTCGTCGACCAATTATGGGCCGACGAAAATTGATCTAGTTTCGTCGGCCCAGCGGGCCGACGAAAATATTGGTGCCCTAATAGCGCCGCGCGCCGCTGGATCTCTGTCTCCCACGCGCACAGTAGATACGCTCCACAACACCTTCCCCGCCCGAGCCCCCCGGCCCACCGCCCCCGCCGTCGCAGCCGCCGCCCCGCGCGGCCGCCGCCGCCTCCGCCTCGGCCCCGCGCTGCCCCCGCGGCCCCCGCCACCTGCGCCGCCTCGAGCGCGCGGCCCCCGCGCCCGCTGCCGCCTCCGCCGCCACCTCGGAGGCGCGGCCCCCGCGCCCGTGCTATAAAGTCCAAGTACAAATTTTCAGTAAGTTGTTACAATGATCTTGTTGTCTTAATTTCGGACATGCTTCCGAAACCTCACAAGTTTCCGAAAGACTTTTACTACTCAAAGAAGTTGTTAGCTGGTTTAGGGATGTCGTATAAAAAAAATCCATGTGTGTGAGAACAATTGCATGTTATTTTGGAAGAACAATAAAAATCTCAAGTACTATTCGGTTTGTAAGAAGTGCAGATACAAGAAGATGGTGAAAAAAGATGGAAGTGTGCAGATAACAAGTGTGCCCGTTAAGGTGTTACGGTACCTACCATTGAAACCAAGGCTTCAACGGTTGTACTTATCTCAGAAGACTGCAAAACATATGAGATGGCACAAAGAGGGAATTCGTAATAATACAGGATGCATGAGCCATCCTTCTGATGGTACGACTTGGAAGGCCCTCAACCACTATGATCCAAGTTTTGCAAGTGACCCCCGGAATGTGCGTGTTGGGTTGGCCACTGATGGCTTCACTCCCTTTAACTCAAATGCTACCCCCTATTCATGTTGGCCAGTGATAACAATTCCATACAATCTTCCACCATCATTATGCATGAAAGATGAGTATGTGTTTTTGACGCTCATTATACCTGACCCTGACAATCCCGGTAAGCGTTTGAATATGTTCATGGAACCATTGATTGATGAGCTGCATGACTTGTGGAATGGAGTTAGGACATATGACAGCAGTCGGAAGGAATACTTCAATATGCGAGTAGCATTTCTTTGGTCTATTCATGATTTCCCTGCATATGGAATGTTCTCGGGATGGAGCACGCACGGTCGTCTATGTTGTCCGATATGCATGGGTGATACAGATGCTTTTCGTTTGAAATATGGTGGCAAATTCTGCTTTTTTTGACTGTCACTGTCGGTTCTTGTCTCATGATCACCCGTTCAGGACTCAACGAGATGTCTTTTACAAGGACACAATCATTACTAAGAGTCCACCCAAGCGTTTGACCGGTCAGGAGATTGTAGCAAGCCATTGTCGGTTAATTGCCACGATGATGGGTTTGAAGGTGTCAAAGAGGAGCATAATTGGACTCATATAGCTGCTATTTGGAGCCTTCCTTATGCTACTGCTCTGATCCTTCCGCATAATTTAGATGTAATGCATCAAGAGTGCAATGTTGCTGAAAGTATAATTAGTATGGTTTTTGATTTGAAAGATAAGACTAAAGATAATTTCAAAGCTCGGCAAGACTTAGCTGAAATATGTGTTCGGCCAACCCTTAATCTGAGACCCAATCAAGCTGGCCATATGGGGAAGCCACATGCTAAGTACTATCTTAAGCCTGCGGAGAGGAAAGAGGTTCTTTTATGGCTGAAGAACCTTAAATTTCCTGATGGATATGCAGCTAATCTGAAACGGGCGGTGAACATTGTAACCGGAAAAATGAATGGTTTGAAGAGTCACGATTACCATATCATCATGGAAAGGTTGTTGCCTGTGATGCTGCGTGGGTACCTCCCTGAAGACGTTTGGATAATGTTGGCCGAGTTAAGTTTTTTCTACAGGCAATTATGTGCAAAAGAAATTAACAAGAATACAATGAGAAAACTGAGTAAGGAAATACCTGTCTTAGTATGTAAGATGGAGAAGGTGTTTCCCCCGTGTTTCATGAATGTAATGCAACACTTGTTAGTGCATTTACCTTATGAAGCTGAGGTGGGTGGCCCCGTACAATACAGGTGGATGTACTTTGTTGAACGAGACTTAAAGAAGCTCAAATCAACCATCGGAAATAAAACACGAGTGGAGGGATGCATTGCCGAGGCATTCTATCTTAAGGAGATCTCACACTACACGAGCACATATTTTGCAGAAGAAAATAATATTAATGCTTATATACCGTGCTACCACACCTCGAATGAGACACCGAGGAGCAATCTCAGGTTGTTTCAGTGGACAGGCAAGGCCGTCGGTGCTAGTTCGGTCTATGAAATGTGCATACAAGAATGGAATACTGCATTATTGTATATGTACACAAATATGGAGGAGATGAAAAAATTATTTTGTGTAAGTATCATGATATATATCTCATATGTGAATCACGTTTAGCGATGTACTCGTGCTAAATAAATAATATGTAGGTTGTTTGATCAAGAACAATGGAGATATTCACGACAACCAACTGCTAAACAGCTCGAAACCTTAAGGCGTGAGGGTTTACGTGGTGGTCCTAATTTTGTCACATGGTTTAGAAGACATGTAAGCATCCTTACTCTAACTACCTTATTTATATAACTCGTTATGAGTTAACAAAATTTTAAAACTTGTAGTGCATGAAGGATAGCAGTGTCCATGATGATCTAAGACAGCTTTCACATGGAAGCACGACTGCAAGGAGTTATGGTTGTTATGACATAAATGGATTTCGGTTCCGTTCAACCAAGTTTGAAGAAAAAAATCCACATGCCGCCACAACAAATAGTGGAGTTGTGACCACCATGAGTACCTCAGATGGTTCTGTCATGGAGTATTTCGGTGTCATTCAGAATATAGTGGAGCTGAAGTTTGAAGGTTCAAAAGATTTAAGAGTTGTGTTATTTTATTGTGATTGGTTCAATAGTAAATTAGGTTCTGGCGTAAAGCATAACAAAAAAACTTGGTTTAGTGGAGGTGAACCATAAATTGCAACTTTCTGGTTACAATCCATTTGTCCTCGCTCATCAAGTTGAGATGGTCTATTATATGTCGTATCCATGCCATTTGGAAAGTTTAGAACCATGGTGGATTATTCAGAGAGTATGTCCTCCAGGTCGATTGCCTATTCCTGGAGATGAAGGTTACGATGAATGTGAGCTTGATCGTACTGTTCCTGAAGCATTTCAGGAAGATGAGTTTAATGGAGCATTTGAAGTTGATATTGGGATGGCACTTGACAGATTAGATGGTGACACCGGTGATGTAATAGTTTCTGAGGTCGGAAAGAAAAAACGGCCACGTCATCCTAGTAAAGTAATGTTCACAACATATGAAACGCGGCATGGTACTACACATGGTGGCTCCGTAGCTGAAGAAGATGACCCCGAGGAATTTTAACATGTAATGTGATGTCATATGTAGTTTTCCTTAATAGTGTTTTATTTGCTAATTATTGTTATGAAACTTGTTATCATTTATTTACCATTGCTTTATATGATATTAACTAACCATATTTTTTTTTAGGATGAGGTCATTTGTGCACTCTCTAAAGGGGAAGGGAAAGAAGGATGTATCCTCATCTTCAAGGAGTCAGGGAAAGAAGAATGATGGCTCCACATCTTCGGATAGGCCTTCTCTCTTTAGAGGTAGCAGTTCTCATCTGAGCCGAAGAAGTGCACTTCAGCGATGTCTAGACGAGGCTATGCAAGTAAGTCATATGTAGTTTGCATATGTAATTTAATTTTTTAATAACAATAAATATATACTTGTATTTGAACAACAAGAAGAGGAAGGTAGGGGTGCGGATGAGGAAGAATATATCGCGAATGTGGATGGCAATGGAGATGGAGGTAGTGGAGAGGGACATGGGTGCTCGAACAGAGAAGAGGTAGAGGAGGAGGAAGTGGAGGATACTGCTGCACAACCTGTGTTCAGGTACTTACGATCATTTCATAAAAATTTTTGTATGAGCTAGCTAACTAATACACCACATTTAGATTTAGAGGCAACAATGTGATGACTCCTGCAGCAACCAATCCGGCAAATCGTCGACAGATTAGGCCACATGGGGATTGGTAAGTAATATATTTTATTGTTGTGATTGTTTTATTTAATATATTATATAGTTCTAGTAAGAAACATGATGGATATCATGTTCTAATTGCAGGCAGTGGGACGATATTTGTTGGGAGGGAAGAAATAGGTTAAGACCTGTGAATGCAACATTGGGAACACTTTGTCGGTTTCACTACCCAGGAATGGTCATAATTGGAGGTGTGCTTCAGCCTACATTGAAGTGGGAGCATTATAAGCTACAATCGGATGATCAGGGCGTCACGACGGCAGCGAGAGTTTGTGAAGCGTCCCCCCATCAGGGAAGACTTAAAAGTGTCGAATTATCAGTCCCAGGAGGCTGATAACACTTTTATTACATCAGATGGTACATCACCGTACAACTCTACGCGGTAATGGGCAGTGAAGCGCCACTATCACGAGGATTACAACCAAAACCCACACAACCACACTAGCTACGAACAAAGGATCATCAGAGTCTTGCGCCATGCGGAATCCAACGGTGGCCTCAACCACAGGCAAGACTGGGTGCAGGACGAAACCCTACTCGTTGTCTTCGGGGACGTAGTCTGGGTCTTCCACTGTAAAAGTATGAATGGGGTGAGTACAAACGTACTCAGCAAGTCCAATCACACCCACGGAGGGGGGTATAACAGAATTTCATGCACAGGATAATCCAAGGATAAGGTCATGGTTTATTTACGGAAAACCTAGTTGTATGCAAGGTTTGTTTTAAAAGCATTTTTAAAATGAGTTTTCTTGTACCAAGGAACACACGGTGTTGATCCACACAGGATCCAAGTTTTAAACTGCTACCGGACTCCCCGTCCGCCGTAGCACACGGCACAACTGCCGGACACATTCCAAACAACTCACACCAGCCCAATACATTCCCAGGGAGAAAATACTAGTTATGTGACCACACCGTAACCTGCCCAATACCGTGGGCACGGCTATTCGAATAGATTTTAACTCTGCAGAGGTGTGCAACTTTACCCACAGGTGGGGTACCACAGCACAAACACCTTAGTGCCGGTGCGGATCCCAACAAAGCCATTACCCACCTTAGCTAGACCTGACTAGCCACCACGGGCTCCATCAAGGGGTCATTCTACCTCTGAGGTTTAACCGGGGCATAAGTCACACAGAGCTTATCCCTTCTCCTTGATCACCCGTTGCTCTCAGCTCTCCTGATGACTATCAGGCTAACTAGTGGGATTTATGCTAAGCCGTTGCCCATACAATGGTCAAGTGGTTCGCACGACAAGAAGCTAGGTGAGATGTCACATCAACTCGGTCCTTAGGGGTTGACAAGATGGATATCTCCCCTTCACGCTCAACCACACAGGTACGAGCACACCAACGGCAATTCACACAGAAATGCCATCCATCCCGTCCGACTCGTTTCTCAAATCCACATTTTTCCCTTCCCACACACACGCATTTTCTTTATAAAATCAGGTGGTCAAGGTATGGTTGTCACAACAAGGGTGGCTATCCTACCATGGTTACGGCACGCAAAACCATGCAATTTTATAAAACAGGCCATCGGGTTGTGTTTATAAAAACTAGGACAAAAACATGCATCAAAGAGCGGAATTGAACTTGCCATCGTCAAACTCTTGCGAGAAGTCCTGATCGTAGCACTGCCCCTCGGGCTCGGAGTCGCGGAACTGGTCCTCGTTCACTTGATCGCAGTCGGGTCCTTCCTCGTTCACTCCGGGTTCTACGACGCAAACAAACAGACACACAATCAAGCGCAAGAACTAAAAGCTTTTATCGTTGAGCTTGAATCGGAAATAATTTAGTTACAGAGGTAGGGGTGATATTTTTGGGTGGTTTCTAAATGGCATGTCTAAAACTATGCTAGAAGGGGCGTGGTAAAGTTTCGGGTCAATCGGAGGTCGTTTCGCGCATAAAATGACGCGCTAAAGCGGGTTTTAGGGCTTAAACGGGGTCCAGGGGCCTTTTCACAATTATCTAAGAAGGGTGGGGGCTCATTTGCGAATACTAGAAATATTCAGGGCATGCTAACGGGTGTCAAGTGTAATTAGGTCTACGTGGTGAGGGGGGGGCTTGGTTTGAAATATTAAAAAGAGCAAGGTTCCTTTAGCAAAAGAGTTAATTAAGGGAGGGGGTTTTCTCTTTGGGGAATACAGGAAAAAGGGAGGGGGTTATGGGCAAAATGCCCCCCCCTTCTTCCTCCTCCCGTTAACAGGAAACAGGGGAGGGAGAGGAGGCTCGGGCGCCGGCCGGTTCCGGCAGGCCGGAGTGCGGCAGCGGCCGGGAATGGGGGCAAAAGGGAGAGGGAGGTGAGGGGGATTGATTCCCGGCCTCACCTCGGGTCGGGGCGGCGCGTGGAGGCCGGTCGACGGGAGAGGGCGGCGGCGGCTCGGAGGCACGGCGGGGGCGGCGATGGAGGCACGGGGAGGGCAGGTGGCGGCGGTGGGAGTTGTGGGGGAGCGAGGGGCTGCGCGAGGGCCTATTTATAGGCCGAGGAAGGCGGTGGGGAGGCCGGCGGCGTGTGGGGGTTCGGTGGGCGCCATTAATGGCGTGCGGCCGCTTGCGACCGTCGCGAAGCGGCGTGGCGGGGAGGGCGCCGAGCTTCGTACGTGGTGCTGTGCCGGCACAGGAGCGGCGCGGGCGGCGAGGCGGGTGCAACAGCGGCGGGCGGCGCGGCGAACGACGGGCGGCGTGGCCGCGTGCGCGTGCGGGGCGGCGTGGCGTCCGTGCGCGCGTGCGCGCGCCGCGCGGCACGGCGCGGGCCAGGGCGAGGGCGTGGCGACGGACGGCGCGGCGCGGCACACGGCCACGCGTTGCGCGTGCGCGTGCGTCGCGGCGCGGCCCGGCAGAGCAGGCGCGCGACCAGCCAGCGCTCGGGCGCGGCAGGGGAGGAGGAGGGAAGAGGGAAGGAGGAGGGAAAGAAAGAAGAGAGAAGGAAGGAAAAAGGGAAGAAAGGAAAAAAGAGAAAGGAAAGAAAAGAAAGGAAAAGAAAGAAAAAAATGGGAGAGAGAAAGGAAAGAAGAAGGAGAGGGAGAGAGAGGGGGTGCGTCGGCGCCGGTCGCGGCGGCGACCGCGGCCGGTCGGCCACGCGCGCGGGATTCGCGCGAGGAGAGGGGAAAAGAAAAGGAGTCGCGCCGGCGCTAATCGCGGCGGGCGGTCGCGCGTGAGCGACAGGCCATCGAGCGAAGCGGAACGGGGCAGCGATCTGGTTAGGTTTTAGGGTTTTGTCGTCGAATTACTCTAGCGTGTAAGCGGTGCGGCGGTCAGGCTCGCGTCGGTCAGAAAGGGTTAGGGCTAGGGTTTTGGCGACGAATGACCTTTAAACGAAGCATTCTAGCGCGCGATTTAATTTGGCGAAATTTCAGGGCGTCACAAACCTACCCCACTTAAATGAATCTCGTCCTCGAGATTCGGCTGGCTCCTAAATAGATGGGGAAATTCTTTCTTGAGAGCCTCCTCGCGTTCCCATGTCGCTTCTTCTACTCCATGTCTACTCCACTGAACCCTGCATATCCGTACTTCGGAGTTCCTTGTCCTTCTAGTGACAGTGTCCAGAATTTTGACCGGTACTTCCTGGTATCGCAAATCCGGCTGTAGATCTATTGCTTCCACCGGCACATGTTCTCCCTCGGGTACTCTTAAACACCTTCTTAATTGCGAAACATGAAATACTGGGTGTATATCCGACATTTCTTCTGGTAACTCCAGTTGGTATGCTACGGCTCCGACTCTCTTCAGAACTCGATACGGTCCAATGTATCGGGGGGCCAATTTTCCTTGTACTTGAAACCTTCGTGTTCCTCGAATGGGTGAGACTTTGAGATAAACAAAATCTCCCGGATTGAAGCTTATTTCCCGCCTCTTCTTGTCTGCATAGCTCTTTTGTCGGGACTGAGCTGCTTTCAATTTCTCGCGGATTTCCGCTACTTTTTCTTCTGCTTCTTTTATGAGCGCGGGTCCTACTAGTGTACGCTCTCCAACTTCCGACCACATCAAGGGAGTTTTGCACTTTCTTCCATAGAGGGCTTCGAATGGCGACATGCCCAAGCTGGCTTGATAGCTATTGTTGTACGAGAATTCCGCATAGGGCAGACTCTGCTCCCAGTCCTTTCCGTAGGTCAGCACACATGCTCTCAGCATATCTTCCATAATCTGATTTACCCTTTCGGTTTGACCATCCGTCTGTGGGTGATATGCAGAGCTGAAATCCAACTTGGTGCCCATGGCTTGATGCAAGCTTTTCCAGAACCTAGAGGTGAATTGGGTCCCTCTATCCGAGACAATTCGGCTAGGCACTCCGTGTAACTTTACTATATTTTCTACATAAAGGTTTGCCAGCTTTTCTCCACCATAAGTGGTTCGTACAGGTATAAAATGAGCCGATTTAGTGAGTCGATCCACTATTACCCATATGGAATCGTGTCCCTTCTGTGATCGGGGTAGACCCACTACAAAGTCCATTCCTATCTCATCCCATTTCCAAACCGGGATAGGCAAGGGTTGCAATAATCCTGCCGGCTTCTGATGTTCGGCCTTGATCCTTTGGCAGGTATCACAATGTGCCACAAATCGTGCAATATCCGCTTTCATTCCATTCCACCAGTATTTTTGCCTTATGTCCATATACATTTTGGTGGATCCTGGGTGGATGGAGTAAGCCGAGTTATGGGTTTCGTCCATGATTAATTGCCGGAAATCTCCACCCTGGGGTACACAAATCCTATCCTCGTACCACAACGTTCCCTTATCGTCCACTCTAAAACCTGGCGCTTTGTTTTCTCCAGTTTGCTTGCGGATCTTCATTAACTCCTGATCCGAGCTTTGGGCTTCTCTAATCCTATCTTCTAGTGTTGGTTGGACGCTTAGCACATGGCTGGAACCTCGAGGAACAATGTGCACATTTAATCGTGCCATCTCCTCGCGTAGATTGTCATCCTTGGGTCCATAGGATTTCCGGCTTAAGGCGTCGGCTACCACATTTGCCTTTCCGGGGTGGTAATGGATTTCTAAATTGTAGTCCTTAACCAACTCCAGCCATCTTCTTTGTCTTAGGTTCAAATCCGGCTGGGTAAAGATATACTTCAGACTCTTATGGTCAGTGTAAATCTCACATTTATTTCCGATCAGATAGTGTCTCCAAATCTTAAGGGCATGTACTACGGCTGCAAGTTCCAAATCATGGGTCGGATAATTCTGCTCATGAGTCCTGAGTTGGCGGGAAGCATATGCAACAACTTTCCCGTCTTGCATCAGCACGCACCCTAATCCTTGTCGGGATGCGTCATAATAGATGACAAAGTCCCGATGAATATCTGGTAGGGTCAGCACTGGGGCGGTTGTCAACCTTTGCTTCAATTCTTGAAAACTTCTTTCACAATTTTCCGTCCAGGCGAACTTCTTCTCCTTCTTAAGAAGTTCCGTCATGGGTCGGGCTATTTTGGAGAATCCCTCGATAAACCTTCGATAGTACCCAGCTAAACCAAGGAAGCTCCTGATTTCACTAACGTTAGTTGGTCGCTGCCAATTGGAAACGGCTTCGACCTTCTCTGGGTCCACTGCTACGCCTTCCGCGGTTAGGATGTGACCAAGGAAAGCTACTCTTTCCAGCCAGAATTCACACTTGCTAAGCTTGGCATATAGCCTATGTGCCCTCAGCTTTTCCAATACTACCCGCAGGTGTTGCTCATGTTCCTGCATATTCTTGGAGTAGATAAGTATGTCGTCGATAAAGACCACGACAAACTTATCTAGCTCGTCCATAAATACCTTGTTCATGAGGTTCATAAAATAGGCAGGGGCATTGGTTAGTCCGAAGGACATTACGGTGAACTCAAACTGCCCGTAGCGGGTGACAAAAGCTGTTTTAGGGATGTCGCTTTCCCTAATCTTGAGCTGAAAATATCCTGACCTTAGATCGATCTTGGAGAAGTACTTGGCTCCTTTTAACTGATCGAAAAGGTCATCAATCCTGGGGAGGGGGTACTTGTTTTTAATGGTAACCTCGTTCAGTGCCCGGTAATCTACACACATCCTCATACTCCCATCTTTCTTTTTGACAAACAGAACCGGGGCTCCCCATGGCGACGAGCTTGGTCTGATAAAGCCAATCCGTTGTAGTTCTTCTAGTTGCTTCTTTAATTCCGTCAATTCCGAGGCCGCCATCCTATAGGGTCTCTTGGCTATAGGGGAGGTTCCGGGGACAAGGTCGATGACGAATTCTATATCCCTGTCTGGTGGCATACCGGGAAGTTCTTCGGGAAAGACATCTGGGTATTCGTTTACTACCGGGACTCCTTCTAGGGGCTGGGCTTCCACGCTAAACACCATCGGGTCAAACTTACTGTCTCGGGTATGGCAGATCACTTGTACTCCTTCAGGGTTTGTTAGGTGTACCACTTTGTCAGTACAGCCTATGAGACCATTGTGTTGGCTTAACCAGTCCATCCCAAGGATTACGTCTATTCCCCCAGAGTTAAGTACTACCAAATCCGCTAGGAAGTCTACCCCACTTAAATTGATCCTTACCCGTAGACAGCCTAATTGACAATTGATGTCGCCTCCAGGCGTCCGGGTTAATAGGGGTGTTTTTAGTAGTACTGTAGGTATTTTGTGTTTCTCCACATAGCTTGAGGATATGAACGAGTGCGATGCTCCAGAATCGAATAGTACTGTTGCCAGAGCTGAGTTGACTAGGTACTCACCGAGCACTACGCCCTGAGCTTCTTGAGCTTCCTGCGCGTCGATGTGATTGACGCGGGCTCGTCCAAATGATTGTTGGGATTGCTTCATCTGCTGACTGTTGTCATTGCTGCGGACGGGCACTCGGTTGGCACCGGTTAGAGGTGGTCTGGGTCCATTCACCATGTTGGAGAAGGCTGAGGTGGCCGGCTTATTCTTGGCGTAAGGGCAATTTGCAATGTAATGCCCTACCTCGCGGCAGTTGAAGCAGGCCCTAACATTGTTGTTGTCAGGGGCGACCTGACTTGCATTGCTCTGCGGGGCCCTCGTGGTATTCTGACTCCTAGGCGGGGCCTGTGATCCTGTCACTTGAGACTGAGTCCTATACTGCATCGGGGCCTGTGATCTTGGTGCAGTGTAGCTGGAGTTCCTCGGCTTTTGGTTGCGGTCTTGTTGGCGGGCCTTACTCTCCAGGAATTTGCGTTTGTTCTCCTTCCGCTCTTCGGCTTTGGCCCTTTCCGTAAGGATAGCCTTGTTCATCAAGGTGTTGAAGTCAGGGTAAATCTGAGGGGTGAGTAGGGTCCGGAGTTCTGGGCTCAGTCCTTTCTTAAACATATCCTGTTTCTTGTCGTCGTCATTCACTTCCTCTGGTGCATAACGGGCCAACTCAACGAACCGGTGGGTGTACTCTTCCACCGTCATGCTTCCTTGTTGCAGTGCGCGGAATTCATCCGCCTTGCGCTTCATGGTGGCCGAAGGAATGTGATAGCGGCGGAATTCCCTCACGAATTCCTCCCAAGTGATAGTAGAGGCATCTTCGGCCGCGGCACAATAATTTTCCCACCAGGATAATGCTGTTCCGGCGAGTTGATGGGCTGCCAGAAGAACCTTGTCTCTGTCCTGGCATTCGAACGGCTCGAGCTTCCTCTGAATTACTCGTAGCCAGTCGTCTGCATCCAACGGGTTGCAGGATCCGGCAAAGGTGGGCGGTTTGGTCCTCAGAAAAGCTGTCAGCTTGTCATTCATGTTCTGCCCTCGTGGTTGCCGGTTAACGAGGGCATTGGCCAGTGTCTCCAGTATGAGGGTCTGGTTGTGGATTATCTGCGCTAAGTCTCCGAGGGGTGGGGGTGGTGGCAGTTGCTCTCCTTGATTTTCCCCTCGGTTCTGGCTTACTTCTTGCTCTCCTTGGGGAAGATCTTGTTCAACAGGATGTACTCCGACACTAGCGGCTACGTGGTTCCGGCCACGGGGGGCCCTCGCGACATTCCGGGGGGTCACCTGTTGATCGGGTAGATTGGGGTTACGTTTATGTGACGTTTAAGTTGTTTAATTCGTATATATATAAGGCAGAATCTACCTCCTGCCGGTACTCATATAAATAATCAGCACGCAACATCACAAACAACAAGCACAAACCATTTTATTACTGCAAGGGGGTACAACTTAGGGTAAGGCTAGGTCTCGTACTACTCGTCTGGGATCAGGCACAACAAAAGTGGCTGGGGACACATCACTAGGGTGGCGCCGGTCATTTTACTCACGGGGCAGGTCTTCCTCTGGGGCGGGGAGCGTGAGTGATCCTTGCCTGCCGTCCTCTGGGTTTCCATTGGTCGAGGGTTGCGCTGCAGCATCTCCTTCGGCGGCAGCGGCGGAATTTTCAGGGTTCTCGGGTGGGGCTTGTGTGTTTCTGAAGAGTGTCCCCCATCCTATGATGGGTGTCCCGAGTAAAACATGGTCCTCCCCTATCGCTGGGACTGGTGTTCCGCTTTGGGTCCAATCTTGCATACGCCGGTCTCGGGCTTGCCTGAGGCTCTCTTGGGCGACCGCTTCGCTACTGACCGCGGCTGCGGCTCTCGCCTCGGCGTGGGCGGCTCGGATCTGCTGTATCCTTACTGCGAGCTCTGCTTGCTCGGCTCGATGGGTCTGCTCCCTTAGAAGGTTGGCTTTCTCATCAAAGAGTTGGTCCAGGGCGGCTAGGTAAGTGGCCACTTGGTACAGGGGGCCTTCTTCGTGGCAACGTCGCTCCAGGTTTCTCATGCGTGCTTCCCAGACTGGGGTCCTGATGGCCGGCGGGAAGAACTTCGCTGGCGTGGGGGCGAGGTGTTCTTCAAAAATCCGGCACAAATAACGGAGTGCTTTTCTGATGGCCAGGGGGTAGGTATCTTGGTGTCTAAATCCTGTGGCGGTCGCTCGCCAAGGCTGGATGTCGGGGTAGCGGTTGCTCCTGGCGATGACCAGGATCACCCTGCAGCGGAGGGTACCATGGTGCTCGTACTCTCGGCTGTAGTACCTTGGGCGTTCCGTAACGCCAAGGCCCTCCAGGGTGTTGATTAAGAGGCCGGGAAAGCCAGGTGCTGCTTGGCAATCGCCCTGGGTCCATCCTTCCTCAGCCATCTGAAATATGAACAGGGTAAACAGTCTAGCACAGATACAAAAAGGGAGTGGATAACATTTATTATTGCAATACGGGGATACAGTTTTCATGGGCACGGGGTTATTAGGGTCGGGTTCTAGCTTGGAGTGCTAATCCTATTACGGGGATTCTTCCTCGGTCCGGATAGAGCGCTTCTTTATTGGAAGGAACCGATCCATCTCGTTTTCGGTCTGAGTACCCTTATCCCAATGGGTTTCCATGGGTTCTTCTTCTTCTTCCTCTATCCATCCACCTATTCCGTTGCGGTTCTCGTATTCTTGCATCTGGGCTTGGAGGGTGGCTAAGGAATACTCGGCGTTTGCGGCTCTTGTCCGTTGTTCCTCCAGCTCCTGGGTTATCTTTTCAATCCCACGAATTAACTGCCTCAGTTGTGCCGCCTGTTCGCGGTAGAGGGCATCCAAGCCAGTAAGGTAGATGGATAGGTGGGAAACCGTATCTTCGAGGTCCTCTTCTTCTCGTCCAAGGCCCCTCATTCGGGCAATCCAAGTGCGTCCTCGTCCCTCAGCGGGTGGGAAAAACCCCATAGTAGTCCGCTGAAGGTGGTGCTTGTAGAGCACACGCAGCCGTCGCAGGGCTTTGCGGGCGGCCTTGCGATAGGTGTCGGGGAAGCGGAAACCAGTGGTGGAGATGAACCAAGGGTCCACATCAGGGTAGCGGGTGCTTTTCTCCACAAAAACCATCATGTCGCACCGAAGGGTGCCTCCAGCGATGTACTCACGGTAGGCATACTCCGGTGGTTCCATAACCCCGATGCGTTCCAGGCTGAGCAATAGTAACTTGGGGAGGCCGGGCTCTGCGTGGCAGATTCCGCTAACCCATCCATTGCCAGCCATCTGGAACAAGGCAAAGACCAGTGGTGAGTGTTTGTGCAGAAAGTTTCTAAATCCGGACAAGTTCTAGGGCCTAAAGGGGTCTCGCTCCTAGGGTCACGTTCTACGGCCAGCCTACGGCTCTGATACCACCTGAAGCGTCCCCCCATCAGGGAAGACTTAAAAGTGTCGAATTATCAGTCCCAGGAGGCTGATAACACTTTTATTACATCAGATGGTACATCACCGTACAACTCTACGCGGTAATGGGCAGTGAAGCGCCACTATCGCGAGGATTACAACCAAAACCCACACAACCACACTAGCTATGAACAAAGGATCATCAGAGTCTTGCGCCATGCGGAATCCAACGGTGGCCTCAACCACAGGCAAGACTGGGTGCAGGACGAAACCCTACTCGTTGTCTTCGGGGACGTAGTCTGGGTCTTCCACTGTAAAAGTATGAATGGGGTGAGTACAAACGTACTCAGCAAGTCCAATCACACCCACGGAGGGGGGTATAACAGAATTTCATGCACAGGATAATCCAAGGATAAGGTCATGGTTTATTTACGGAAAACCTAGTTGTATGCAAGGTTTGTTTTAAAAGCATTTTTAAAATGAGTTTTCTTGTACCAAGGAACACACGGTGTTGATCCACACAGGATCCAAGTTTTAAACTGCTACCGGACTCCCCGTCCGCCGTAGCACACGGCACAACTGCCGGACACATTCCAAACAACTCACACCAGCCCAATACATTCCCAGGGAGAAAATACTAGTTATGTGACCACACCGTAACCTGCCCAATACCGTGGGCACGGCTATTCGAATAGATTTTAACTCTGCAGAGGTGTGCAAATTTACCCACAGGTGGGGTACCACAGCACGAACACCTTAGTGCCGGTGCGGATCCCAACAAAGCCATTACCCACCTTAGCTAGACCTGACTAGCCACCACGGGCTCCATCAAGGGGTCATTCTACCTCCGAGGTTTAACCGGGGCATAAGTCACACAGAGCTTATCCCTTCTCCTTGATCACCCGTTGCTCTCAGCTCTCCTGATGACTATCAGGCTAACTAGTGGGATTTATGCTAAGCCGTTGCCCATACAACGGTCAAGTGGTTCGCACGACAAGAAGCTAGGTGAGATGTCACATCAACTCGGTCCTTAGGGGTTGACAAGATGGATATCTCCCCTTCACGCTCAACCACACAGGTACGAGCACACCAACGGCAATTCACACAGAAATGCCATCCATCCCGTCTGACTCGTTTCTCAAATCCACATTTTTCCCTTCCCACACACACGCATTTTCTTTATAAAATCAGGTGGTCAAGGTATGGTTGTCACAACAAGGGTGGCTATCCTACCATGGTTACGGCACGCAAAACCATGCAATTTTATAAAACAGGCCATCGGGTTGTGTTTATAAAAACTAGGACAAAAACATGCATCAAAGGGCGGAATTGAACTTGCCATCGTCAAACTCTTGCGAGAAGTCCTGATCGTAGCACTGCCCCTCAGGCTCGGAGTCGCGGAACTGGTCCTCGTTCACTTGATCGCAGTCGGGTCCTTCCTCGTTCACTCCGGGTTCTACGACGCAAACAAACAGACACACAATCAAGCGCAAGAACTAAAAGCTTTTATCGTTGAGCTTGAATCGGAAATAATTTAGTTACGGAGGTAGGGGTGATATTTTTGGGTGGTTTCTAAATGGCATGTCTAAAACTATGCTAGAAGGGGCGTGGTAAAGTTTCGGGTCAATCGGAGGTCATTTCGCGCATAAAATGACGCGCTAAAGCGGGTTTTAGGGCTTAAACGGGGTCCAGGGGCCTTTTCACAATTATCTAAGAAGGGTGGGGGCTCATTTACGAATACTAGAAATATTCAGGGCATGCTAACGGGTGTCAAGTGTAATTAGGTCTACGTGGTGAGGGGGGGGGCTTGGTTTGAAATATTAAAAAGAGCAAGGTTCCTTTAGCAAAAGAGTTAATTAAGGGAGGGGGTTTTCTCTTTGGGGAATACAGGAAAAAGGGAGGGGGTTATGGGCAAAATGCCCCCCCTTCTTCCTCCTCCCGTTAACAGGAAACAGGGGAGGGAGAGGAGGCTCGGGCGCCGGCCGGTTCCGGCAGGCCGGAGTGCGGCAGCGGCCGGGAATGGGGGCAAAAGGGAGAGGGAGGTGAGGGGGATTGATTCCCGGCCTCACCTCGGGTCGGGGCGGCGCGTGGAGGCCGGTCGACGGGAGAGGGCGGCGGCGGCTCGGAGGCACGGCGGGGGCGGCGATGGGGCACGGGGAGGGCAGGTGGCGGCGGTGGGAGTTGTGGGGGAGCGAGGGGCTGCGCGAGGGCCTATTTATAGGCCGAGGAAGGCGGTGGGGAGGCCGGCGGCGTGTGGGGGTTCGGTGGGCGCCATTAATGGCGTGCGGCCGCTTGCGGCCGTCGTGAAGCGGCGTGGCGGGGAGGGCGCCGAGCTTCGTACGTGGTGCTGTGCCGGCACAGGAGCGGCGCGGGCGGCGAGGCGGCTGCAACAGCGGCGGGCGGCGCGGCGAACGACGGGCGGCGCGGCCGCGTGCGCGTGCGGGGCGGCGTGGCGTCCGTGCGCTCGTGCGCGCGCGGCGCGGCACGGCGCGGGCCAAGGCGAGGGCGTGGCGACGGACGGCGCGGCGCGGCGCACGGCCACGCGTTGCGCGTGCGCGTGCGTCGCGGCGCGGCCCGGCAGAGCAGGCGCGCGACCAGCCAGCGCTCGGGCGCGGCAGGGGAGGAGGAGGGAAGAGGGAAGGAGGAGGGAAAGAAAGAAGAGAGAAGGAAGGAAAAAGGGAAGAAAGGAAAAAAGAGAAAGGAAAGAAAAGAAAGGAAAAGAAAGAAAAAAAATGGGAGAGAGAAAGGAAAGAAGAAGGAGAGGGAGAGAGAGGGGGTGCGTCGGCGCCGGTCGCGGCGGCGACCGCGGCCGGTCGGCCACGCGCGCGGGATTCGCGCGAGGAGAGGGGAAAAGAAAAGGAGTCGCGCCGGCGCTAATCTCGGCGGGCGGTCGCGCGTGAGCGACAGGCCATCGAGCGAAGCGGAACGGGGCAGCGATCTGGTTAGGTTTTAGGGTTTTGTCGTCGAATTACTCTAGCGTGTAAGCGGTGCGGCGGTCAGGCTCGCGTCGGTCAGAAAGGGTTAGGGCTAGGGTTTTGGCGACGAATGACCTTTAAACGAAGCATTCTAGCGCGCGATTTAATTTGGCGAAATTTCAGGGCGTCACAGTTTGGAATGAGTTCTGGGTACTTTTTTATCATAACTTGTCTAACTTGTATAACTACTATCTATTTGATTCATTTATGAGTTGTCTAATGAATTAATTTTTCTTTTTAGGAGAGGTATCGTTTGCCGGAGGGGGAGGAGTAGTGCCTACAAGATAGGGCTCGTTCTGTGTTTGAGAAGGCAGCGACGAAGGTGGTAAGGGACATGATGTCCAATGCTCGTATACAGTGCGTTTATTTATACTACAAGAAAATAAAGCTGCAAGACATGAACAAGAAATTGGGTGCTTCTGAGATATATCTTCGAGAGGATGAGTACCTTGAAGTTAATATTAGCGGTTTGTCTTGGTTGAGAAAGTGTCCGGATGCTTGGCGAGCACTTTGTGCTTATTAGGCTTCACCTAGCTTTGTGGAAAAATCTAGAATGAAGAGAGCTAATCATCAAGCAGGACCACGGGTTACACAAAGATATGGGGCTGATGGACATCTTCGTTTGACTCATCGAATGGTACGCGTTTATTATTTCAATTTGTTTATTATGTGCTTACTTGCAATATCACAATTTCTTCTTTGTCAGGAGGCACAAAGTGGGGTGGCATCAAGCTATATTGAAACATACATTCAAGGCCACCACGGCGCAGATCCTACATAGCCAGAGTTGCTTTGCAGTGAGAATGCCACACAGACTCTGGTTAGTAAAATAATTTGATTTCAATTAAGCGATGATTCAAATATAATCTTATTATTGGTTGCCTGAATGGTAGACGAGATATGGTGATGAAATGGTGGCACGTCATGGGGATGAGTACGATTGGAGGAGGAGTGATGTGGATGTCGGTCCCTTATACTCAAGCGGGGGAGGGAAGAAACATGGCAGGTTCAGCATGTTGAATGGCGTTATTGATACAAGTGGTGCTTTGAGTGAGGCAAGATGTTCCCAGTCCACTCAGAATTCTCGGGGCTACCAACGGGAAAGTCAAAGGGAAAGTGTACTGCAGCAGGAGATAAGACAGCATAGAGAGGCGATGCAGAGCCAAGAGGAGTGGGCAAGGCAACAACACGAGTACATAAAAGGTTTTTTCGCTCAGCAACGACAGATTCAGGTGCTATGCAAGTTTGATATTTTTTCAAGTCCTTATGAACTTTTCATTGCTATAAAAATATTTAATCTACTATCGGTTTTTAGGAAATGCTAGCGGCTACCCTTGGCTCACAATTTAATTTGCCACCTCTTCCTTCGCCTCCTCCTCCACCGCCGACTTTTGTACCATATGTGCGTGTACCGTCTCCACAAGTGGTAATTATATCGTATAACTAGCAATGCTCAAATTGTCTTACATATGCGTACTAAATAGATTTAACTTTTTCTATAATCAGGGTTCGATGAGTACTCATCCTCGAGGAGTTTCTGCCAACCCGTCCACGCCACCATCGGCAGCGTGTAACATTTCTGGAGGTGACTGCGGCAGCGGACATAATATTACCCATTCTCCTTGATTTGTGTTTTCGCGTTGTAGGCTCTTGCACTTGCCATGTAGGCCTAGCAGGGGAGCGTGTCGAAAGTCTAGACATCGCATTACTTTCGGTGGATAACTTGCTTTACTATGCTTATGGATATGTTATGGATATATTATAACTGTTTATGGATATGTATGTTAAGTAACTGCTTTGGAGGTTATCGACATCGCGTGACATCGTTTCTCGTTCTTTAATTGTATTTATTGGATATATTTGGTGATTGTATGTTGATGTATTTCATAATTCTGATTGTTTGTCGATGGATTATGGTTATGCATAAGCAGTTAGCTGCATCTGCTTTTTGTCGATAATTTTGATATGCATCAGGTAGCTGTTTGTAACAGATGCCAGTATTTTCGTCGGCCATGGCCGACGAAAATAATTGACACTATCCAGTATTTTCGTCGGCCAGACTGGCCGACAAAAATATTCTCAAGCATTTTCGTCGGCCGAAGCAACCGACGAAAATAACTCTGAAGATTTTCGTCGGCTCAAATGGCCGATGAAAATAATAGAATTAATTTCGTTGGCCAGTGGCCGATGAAAATTCGTGATGTATTTTCGTCGGCCCAAAAAATCGACGAAAATGGTCACAGTTATTTTCGTCGGCTGCCTGGGCCGACGAAAATATGATCTTATTTTCGTCGGCTTGCTTAGCCGACGAAAATATACTTATTATTTTCGTCGGGGGCCAACGAAAAAGAGCCTATTTTCGTCGAGTTTGTTTCGTCGGCCTATTTTCGTCGGTTGGCCGATGAAAATAGCTATTTTCGTCGGTTGGCCGATGAAAATAGCTATTTTCGTCGGCAATTGGCCTATTTTCGTCGGTTTCTGGGTGACGAAAATATCCTGTTTTCGTGCAGTGAGAGAGTTAGAGACTGGCCTGCTCAGGGGATATCAGATCGATAAATCAATCAAGGAGATCCGACTGACTCCCAATTCTCTCATATATAGACATGGCGTGTTCTTCCATTTCCATGGCTCTCCTTCCCATCCTGATCCTTGCTCTTGCCGCCGGCAGCACCACCTACTCACCAGCAGCTGCGGCGCAACGCGACCCGCCCAAACTTCTCATCCTGAACCTGGAGGGCCACGACGGCGATAAGGCCTCTGTCGGAGGAATTCTCCAGCCGGGTGGCGGAAAGCACCCGCCTAATCCTAGTTAAGGGTGGGTCTGGAGGGGACTTAGGAGCGCTCGATCGGTGGACCGATGAACACAGGAGGGACACGGAGATTTTAGAGTGGTTCGGGCCGCCGGAGCGTAATACCCTACGTCCACTATGGTGTTGTATTGATTGTGAGAGCCTTGGATGGAACCTAGCCTGGACTTGTGTTCGTGTGATTCTGGATGTTGGAGCCCCCTTCTAACGAGTACACCCTCCCTTTTATAGTCCAAGGGGGGTGCTTACACTGAGCCTGACCCCGACATGTGGGTCCGGCCAGCAGAAGCTTGCTCTAAGAGAGATATGGAGATCTTCATCTCCAGCTCCTCTCCGTAGTCCTCTCAATCGGGAAGTTGATGTGCGTATCCATAACTTGGATACGGCCCTGTACAACCTTGTCTTGCACTGTATCCGGCGTCAGCGTTGCATAACAGTGAAGCCGTGCTGTCTCTGTTAGGATGGGACTTCCTGTCAGGCGGCGAAGCAGCGCTGACCCTATGCGTGTGCACTGTTACAGCGCACGCCTTGGCTTTGCCTATTACAGACCATCATCACGCGTGCAGCGCCGTGGCGGGACTGTACACAGTCCGTGCACTGTGCATGGTGATATGACGCGCCGCCTTCAGAACAGGCGGGCTTACCGTGGTGTCAGCCTACCTGCCCCGTGTGTCAGTGGCAGGCCGCACCTTTTGACTTTGGCGCGCCCGACTCAGCTACCGCATTAAATGCTGGTAGGTGGGGAGGCGACCCGCAAGGGGCCTCGGGCCGCAGGCACGCGGCGGGGCCAGCCCCGCTCCTCCCGCTGGGCAACACATGGCGGCACCGGACCCCTTCCCGAGGAAAGGGGGGCCCGGGGCCCCCGAGGCCGGTCGGAGTGGGCTGGCCTGTGATGGTCCGGTCATCACACGTGGCGGCCCCGGACCTCCCAGGGGAGGCCGGGTCCGCAGGGGCTACCCGAGAGCTCTCCCGCCCACCTGGGTGTGCAGAGACCCCGGGCCTCATGGAGCTCGGGGGAGGGTCCGGAGACCGTGGTCCCAGCTGTCAGGCCCGGAGGCCGTATGCCACGTGGCCCAGAGGCGAGGAGGAGTATGGATTATGGGAAGCCGAAGGCCTGGACACCCTAGCGGGAGGTACCCCTATCTGTATGTAACGACAGAGGCCCCCGGGCCCACCTTGGGAGAGGGATGAACCCGCAGGTGGGGCCAAATCCCAGCACCGCGCCGGGTGGACAGCTCGTTCCCGCCGGGCAAGGGCATGGATGTCCTTTCGCCCGTAGCAGGATCCCCGAGGGGCCCGTCCTCCGCGCGCACCGTGCGCGTCAGACGGTTCAGATTCTTGTCTTATTCGAGCCCGTCGCGCGGCTCGGGCGGTTCGGATTCTGCCCTTCCCACGACCCTCCAGCACCCACGCCAATGACTGGTGGGCCCGAGCCCACTGGTCATAGAGTGTGAGGGAAGGGGAAGGCGGCGCTGGCGACCGCTCAACTTCTCCTCGATCGCCGCAGGACGCAAAGGTGGGAGCAGCCTTTTGCATAAAAGGTATGCGCCGAAGGGAACGGCTACCTTTTTGCTCTTGCCAACAACGGACGCCGTAGCGCCCCTTCGTCACCGCATCCCTTCTCGCGATCGGCTTCCTTGCGCCCGGCTCTTCTCTCTTCCTTGCTCCTCCGCGATCCACCCCAAAAATCATCATGGCCTCGCTTCCTTTCCCGCGCCGCTTCCAGAGCCAGGAACAGTTGGACACGGTGCAGCGCCTTCTAGGGTGGACCGCGCCGGCGAACGCCGGGAAGGTCAGGGCCGGCGAGATTCCCCTCCTCGACCTTGCCGCGGGGGAGTTCGTCCTCTTCAATTCTTACATTATGTGCGGGTTGGTTCCTCCGATCTCCTCCTTCTTCCTCCTGCTCCTGGAGGAGTTTGGCCTCCAACTTCACCATCTCACCCCCCCACTCCGTTCTCCTCGCGGCGGTCTTCGCCCACTTCATGGAGATGTTCGTGGGGGTGCGCCCCTGCACCACCATCTTCAAACACTTCTACTCCCTGGTTGGGACCGGGAAGAAGCGCGGCGAGATTGGCGCGTATTACTTCCAGCTCCGGCACGGGATGGCGGGCGCCTACATCGCCGCCTTCCCCAGCTCCAAGTGGGAGGACTGGCGTGAAGGCTGGGTCATCGCGGTAACCGACCCCCACGACCGCCTGGAACTGCCGGCAGAGGGTCCCCAGAGCGATCGGGGCACGTGGAAGGCCAGGCCAACGATATTGGTGGAGCTCGACCCGGTACTGAGCCGGATCAAGAAGCTGGCTAGGAGTGGCCTGACTTCCATGATGGTGCTGGGCGACTTCCTGAATCGGCGAATCGCCCCCCTGCAGCAGCGGTCCCGGATGGCCTACGTGTACACGGGGCTAAACGACTGCTGCAGGATCGCGCGCGGGCCCGGCGGCGACTTCACCAGGGTGGAGCTGGAGGCGGCGATCCGGGCGATGACCGGCGAGGCGTTCGTTCCAGAGTCCCTGGTCCTCCCGTGCGGGGTGAAGGCCCTGTGCGAGGACTAGGCACTGCGGTCATCGGTCCTGGCATCGATGCCGACCCTGGACGAGGGCGGCCTGGCGGTCCGGCAACTGGGGGGCGATCCCAACCGCGGGCTCCAGATCCCTGGCACCACGCCGGACCGCCAGCAACGTTCCAGCGACAGTCCCGGGGGGCCGGGACCCAGAGGTCCGGCCCCCAGCGGGAAAGGGAAAGAGAAGGCGCCGGTGCCAGAGCACCGGCAGAAGGGCCACGCCGGGGCTGCCCCGGCAGAAGGACGCGGTGAGGCCCAGGAGCCAGCACCGGCCCGGAGCTGCCAACCCGAAGGGAGCAAATCCCGGAGGCTCCAGCGAGGCGATGGCTCCTTGGTCGGGGAGCCGGCACCCAAGCGCCAGAAGACCGCGGGAGCGGAGGAGCAGAGCAGGGCTGCACCTCCTCCACCGCAACACCGGCCTGCCCCGAGACAACAGACTCCTCCGCCTCCACCGCCAGAACGGCGGGAAGAGACACCACCACCACCGTCCGAGATCAGGCCACAGTCCCCGTCGCCGCCGCCCGAAGCTTCGAAGGGCGGGGACCCCCACCAAGGGTCCGGGGGGTCCTCGACAGGGAGGAAACTCCCCCAAGCGGCACGGTGCAGGTGGGAGTGGTACGACTACGCGTAAGCATCCTCCCCAGAGTTTTTTCACTATCCCTCTTGGATTCTGGTCCTTAACTATACCGGTGATTCGGCAGGCCGCAATCCCCAGACGTACCAACTGGGGGAGCCGGCCCCCAGCCAGCGCCGGGAGGCCCGACGCCGACCCCAGTAGGGCCCCCGCCTGAGACAGCTCCAGAAACCTCCGGACCCGTGGGCCCGGAGCCAGAGGCTGCCTCACCGCCACAACCCGAAGCCGCCCCCAGGAGGAGGACACCAGGTCCGCTGCAACGACCGAGGCACCGGCGACAGCGCCGGGAGTCGAGGTCGGGCCCTCTCCTGCTGAGCTAGCAGCAGAGGGAGCCGCTGCCACGGTGGAGGCTGCAGCGCCAGAGGCAGCGGAGGCGGTGGAGGTCGCAGCTCCGGAGGTGGCTGTACCGGAGGCGACAGAGGCGGCGGCACCGGGGCCAGCAGAGAGAGCGGCACCGGAAGTCGCCGAAGTTGCCAGCAGCGCCGCCCCTCCGGCAGAGGAGGAGGAACCAGAGGTGGTGCTGGGAAGGCGCCTCCTCCCGAGCACAGCGGAGGTCCCTCTCCCCCGGCTCATAGCCAAATGCCAGCAAGCTCAACAGGAGCTAGAGGCTGGCATGCGCCGGGAGTGGGAGAAGCTGGAGGCGGAGCGCTAGCGGCTCTTCGACTGGGAGGTCCGCCTGGGGGGCCGCATCAACTCTGTCTCTGCCCGCTACGCCGAGGAGCGCGCCAAACTCGTGGCGGGGCGCGAGCTCCTGCGGGAGGAGCTGGAGCAGGCGCGCGACCGAGAGGCAGCAGCGCACCAGCGGGAGATGGCGGCCACACGGCGGGAAGCGGAGGCTCTCCAGGGGCTGATCGCCGTGGAGAGGCTGAAGGAGGCGGCGGCGAACAGGGAGCGGGCCGCCGGGGAGCTGGCAGACGCGGCGAGGGAGGCGTTTGCCACGGCCGAGGCGCAACAGGCCGCCCTCGCGGATCAGGCGGCGGCGGCAGCAAAGAAAGAAGAAGAGCTGGCCGCCCGAGAAGCAGAGGAGGTGGCCCGGCTGCAGGAGCTCCAGAAGCGGGAAGAGGCCGTGGAGGAGGAGCTGGCAGTCGGGAACCGGAGGCTCCAGGAACGCGAGGCAGCACTCCAGGAGAGGGAGGCCAAGGTGGAGGGACTCTTGGCAGAGCAGCGAGCCGGCACCGGCCGGTTAACGAGATGGGTCAGCGCGGTGAACCCTCTACTAGAGGAGCTCGGAGCCAACCCCATCCGAGTGCCGGAGGCCCCTTCTCCGTTTGGTGCCGCACTCCAACTGCTGGACACCACTGCCAGGCGGCTTCAGGACACGGAGGCCGGGATGCAGGACCTCCTGGAGACGGAGGGGCGAATAGTTGCTCGGGAAGTGGCTGAATACATCCTCACCAGCTTCCGGAGCCATGACCCCTCCATCCAGCTGACTCCAGTTTTGGTCGGACCCATCCGGGCAACGGCAGCCGCCGCGCGGGAAGGAGTCCTGGAGGCAGCGGGAATGGTTGCATCACGCCTCCGGCGCCGTCCTGAACCTGCAGAAGGTGGGAGCGCCTCCGGACCGCCAGGGCAGTAGTGCCAGTATCTTTTTAGTTATCTCTTTTGTAATATAACTTCTGTTATTATAAGATAACTTTATATTGTTGTGCACATTTTCAGTAATGCGTTTAAGTATTCCATATGTCTACTTTTTTGCGAAAAACTTAGCTGTTTTCTTGATTGTCGATCTGCAAAGTGCTGTTGGGCACACCGAGGTCCCGTGGCCCCCTGGGAGGTAGTCGCGATAGGACGGGACTAGCTGCCATAAAACCGAGGTCCTGCACACGACTTAGGATCGACGTTTAGTAGACGTCCCCACGGGTTCTCAGTCTGGCCAGCGAAGGCCGCCTAAGTTGCGTAGCAAGCCAGAGCACTAGGACCTACATTCGAGGATTAAAAGGGGTCCCGTCCTCCGGGTCCATGGTCAAGGTATGACAACACCCACCCTTGGGGGATAGGGTGTGTAGGCTTAGGATACGGAACCAGGCTAAGCAGCTAGATAACCCTGGACCCCAGCAAAGGGCGAGCTCGTCCCCCTGAAGCCTGTTCCCAGGAGTCCGGCCCTTTCTCTCCTGCGAAACAGAGGTCCGAGGCAGAGACGTTGCGTAGCAACTTAGAGGAGGCTTTAGGCACAGCACAGACGTGAAGAACATGCGGGGGGTTAGCGTAATAAGAAGCGAAAAAATACAGGGTCACATAGACTTCAAGGACGCATTTGAGAACAAATTTTTCCTTAACGAATTGGTACAGAAGAGTTGTGCGATGTACGCCAGGGGCCGGGTTTATGAGGGCGGACCTCTACCGCCCTGATCCGCACGGCAATGCTACCAATTACAAAGGAAAAATTCCCTCTCAACCGGGTCCTAGGGATAAAACTTACGAAGGTGCTCAATGTTCCATGGATTGGGTAGTTGCATTCCATCCTCCGCTGCCAGTCGAACAGATCCGGGCCGGCACACCTTTGTCACCTTGAAGGGCCCCTCCCAGCTGGGGGAGAGCTTGTGCATACCCTCCCGGTTCAAGATTCGCCTTAGGACTAGGTCCCCGACCCGGAGCTCCCTACCTCGCACGAACCGTTGGTGGTAGCGCCGGAGCGCTTGGTTGTACCGTGCGTTGCGGACTGCTGCTCGCCATCTACGCTCATCTACGAGGTCCACGTCTTGGCGACGCTCCTGTTCCTGCATTTCCTCATCAAAAGACCGGACTCGCAGAGAGCCCATGGTGATCTCCGGGGGAAGGCACGCTTCGGCCCCGTAGACCAGGAAGAAAGGGGTTTCCCCTGTTGCGCGGCTGGGTGTGGTCCGATTCCCCCATAACACACTCGGAAGCTCTTCAATCCACCTTGCGCCATGCTTCTCAAGGTCACAGTAGGTTCGGATCTTGAGCCCTCTGAGGATTTCGGCGTTGGCCCGCTCAACTTGGCCATTGCTCCTGGGATGTGCCACTGAGGCGAAACAGAGCTGGATGCCCATATCCTCACAGTACTCCTAGAAGTACTGGCTCGTGAACTGGGTCCCATTGTCGGTGATGACTCGGTTCGGGACCCCGAACCGGCACACAATTGACCTGAGGAAAGCAGTTGCCGACGCCTTGGTAATGTTGACCACCGGGGTTGCCTCTGGCCACTTGGTGAACTTGTCAATAGCGACATAGAGGTACCGGTACCCGCCGACGGCCCTAGGGAAAGGTCCCAAGATATCCAACCCCCATACCGCAAAGGGCCAAGAGGGAGGAATCATCTGCAGTGCCTGAGCTGGAGTGTGTATCTGCTTTGCGTGGAACTGACACGCTTTGCAGGATCTTACCAAGTCAGCTGCATCCTGGAGCGCTGTCGGCCAGTAAAAACCATGCCGAAAGGCTTTACCAACCAGCGTGCGGGATGAAGAGTGACTTCCGCACTCGCCTCCATGGATCTCCGCGAGCAAGTCACGGCCCTCTTCCTGGGTGATGCACCGCATGAGGACGCCGTTGGCACCACGGCGATAGAGATCCCCTTCTACCACCGTGTATCGCTTAGCCATCCGGACAATGCGCTCAGCAGATGCTTGATCTTCAGGAAGGTAATTATCCTTCAGGTAGTTCCGCACCTTAGAGATCCATGCGTCGGGACCTTCCTGAGAAACTGGGCGTGGCTCCCTGAGGTCTTCGAGACCCTCAAGGGAGCACATGACCCTTGGCGGGCACCATGGATGGAGCGCCGCCGGGACCGCTAGCTTCGAGGTGCTAGTCCGACCCCCCTCGCCCAGACTGGCAGGCTGGGCGGAAGGCTTCAGCAGACGCCTCTGGAAGACACCCTCAGGCACGGGTGCCTGAGTCGATGCGCTCGTGGAGAGGGCATCAGCTGCTGAATTGCCTTCGCGTGGAACGTGTTGCAGTTCCAGCACATCGAAGTCCTTCTCCAGCCTCTTCACATAGATGAGGTAGGCTGCGAGCTGGGGGTTGTTGCAGCAACACTCCCCCCCGGACTTGCCTGATGATGAGTTGGGAGTCCCCTTTGACCAGGAGCTCCCGGACCCCCAGGGACAGAGCCGCCGTGAGCCCAAAGATTAAGGCCTCATATTCCGCCATGTTGTTGGTGGCCTCAAAATCGAGGTGCACCATGTACTTCAATTGCTCGCCTCGTGGGTCGATGAGGACCACGCCAGCCCCGGCCCTCTTGCTACGGGCGGACCCATCAAAGAAGAGGGTCCAATGGGGTCCGGTGAACACCGGGGCGCTGGCTTCCGGACGTGGGGGGTCCGTCCCATGGTCCGGACCCCCGGAGGCGCTTGGCGCTGGTGTCCATTCCGCCACGAAGTCAGCTAGGACCTGACTCTTGATGGCGTGGCGCGGCTGGAAGTCGAGTTGGAATCCTGCGAGCTCAGCTGCCCACTTGGCGACGTTGCCTGTGGCGTTGGAGTTGTGGAGGATGGCCCTCAATGGGTAGGAGGTTACCACCACAATCTTGTGGGCCTGAAAATAATGACGGAGTTTCCTGGACGCAACGAGTATGGCATAAAGAAGCTTATGGGTCTCAGGATACCTGGCCTTTGCCTCGTGAAGGACCTCACTGACATAGTAGACGGGCTTTTGGACGGTCCTGAGTCTGCCAGGTGGATTAGACCCTTCGGCTTCAGCTGGGTACCCGTCGTCCCCCAGGCTGCTTAGCGTTTGTCCGGGTCGGGGCCCGGCAGGGCCCTCCGAAGTAGGGCCGGTTTTCGGAGTGGTGGAGGCCGGACCTCCTTCTCTTGCAGGGGGGTTCGCGGGGGCCCCCTGCGAGAGAGGCTCGGACCTCTCGGTGACCAGCACCATGCTGATCACTTCGGTCGTTGCTGCAAGATAAAGAAACAGTGTCTCACCTGGGTCTGGTGCGACCAGGACAGGCAGGGAGGTAAGGTACTGCTTCATCTCTTGGAAGGCACACTCTGCCTCTTCGGTCCATGTGAATGGGCCGGACCCCCTCATCAACTTGAAGAAGGGGAGCGCCCTCTCCGCCAGCCACGAAATGAAATGGCTGAGAGCTGCCAGGGACCCCGTCAACCTTTGTACATCCTTGAGGCGCGCAGGGGGTCTCATTGCATCGATTGCCCGGACCTTATCCGGGTTGGCTTCGATCCCCCGGTGGGAGACCAGGAATCCAAGGAGCTTCCCCACCGATATGCCAAAGACGCACTTCTCGGGATTAAGCTTGGTGGAGGTTGCCCGTAACTTGTCAAAGACTCGAGCTAAATTTTCTAATAGAGAACACGACTCTCTAGTATTGACAACGATGTCATCGACATACACCTCTACAATATCTCTAACCAAATCACCTAGAGTGATATTCATTGCACGAGCAAAGGTGGGTAGAGCATTGAGCAATCCATAAGGCATCACTATATAACAATAAAGCCCATCCACTGTTACAAAAGCTGTATGCTTCCTATCATCTCTAGCCATTTTGATTTGATGAAAACCAGAATAGGCATCTATGAAGGATAGCAAGTCACACCCGGAGGTGGAGTCTACAATCTGATCTATACGCGGGAGTGGATAAAGGTCTTTTGGACATGCCTTATTAAGATTGGTGTAGTCGATGCACATCCGAAGCTTCCCGTTGGCCTTTGGGACCACTACCGGGTTGGCCAACCATACGGGATGGTAGACCTCCTTGATGAAACCAGCCTGCAGCAGCTTGCGGACCT
Organism: Panicum hallii; assembly: GCF_002211085.1. Classification (NCBI taxonomy): domain Eukaryota; kingdom Viridiplantae; phylum Streptophyta; class Magnoliopsida; order Poales; family Poaceae; genus Panicum; species Panicum hallii. Next base: position 1,981,095 of record NC_038048.1, on the reverse strand, counting down.
CTTCACGGATGAAGTTTTGCCGCTCGATAGACTGCTTGCGTGGCTTCTGCCGGACCGGCCTGGCGTCGGGGTGGATCTTCAGATGATGCTCAATCACCTCCCTGGGGATCCCGGGCATTTGTGATGGCTCCCAGGCGAACACATCAACATTTGCCCGGAGGAAGGCGATGAGCGCGCTTTCCTATTTCTCTCCCAGGTTGCCACCGATGCGGGTGGTCTGGGAGGTCTCCGCTCCGACCTGGATGGTCTTCACAGGAACGTTGTCCGTGTCAGACGAACAGACCCTCGGTGCCTTGGCCGGAACCTTGGCACGCGAGGTTGAGGGGTCGGACCCCTGGGCGCCAGTCACAGGGGCAAGCCCGGTGGCCAGCGCATGGACCTTTTCGACCGCCACAACAGCAGTGGCACGATCGCTCTGGACGGTGAGGACGCCTGCCGGAGAAGGCATCTTCAGGACCAGGTACCCGTAGTGGGCAACGGCCATGAACCGGTACAGAGCCGGTCTGCCGATGATGGCGTTGAAGGAGAGGTTAACTTCCGCAACCTCGAACTGCACGTTCTCGGTACGGAAGTTGTCCTCTATCCCGAATGTAACCGGTAGGGTGATGGTCCCTACCGGGTATACTGGATCCGGGCCCACTCCTGAGAATGGGCGTGATGGAGCCAACTTGGACTCCGGGATCTGCAGGTGCTTGAACGCTGCATAGCTGATGACGCTGAGGCCGGCACCTCCGTCGATCAGCACATGGTGAAGGCGAACATTGGCGATGGTGGGTGCCGTGATGAGCGGCAGCACTCCCGCGCCCGCCATGTTCTCTGGGCAATCGGATGGCCCGAAGGAGACGGTGGTGCCTTTCCACCGCTGATGGGGCGCCGCCCTCAGCACCCCTGGCTTCACCGAGAGGACCTCCCGGCGAAGGGCCTTGACGTCCCGCCGGGAGACGAGCTCCGAACTGCCGCCGTACATAACGTACAGCTTCTTGCGGTGCTCGTCCCCGCCGGACTCAGAATCGGACTGCTGGAAAAGTCCCTTGAGGTCTTTGTTGGGGGCTTGATACCCCAACTCTCTCTCCGTCGCAGCTGCGTCGGCATCGGAGGCTTTCTCCTTACCGGACCGGCGCGGTGGGGAGGAGCCCTCCTTGGAGGCTTGATCTCGCCTCTTGCTGAGGCGCTCCGTGAGCTTCTAGATCTCGCGGCACTCGGTGGCGCTGTGGCGAGCCCCCGGATGAACAGGGCACGACCCGGGGTCGGTGCGCTGCTGTCGCGGGCGCTTGCCACGGGAGTTCTGGCCCCCGGTCATCGCAGCTGCAACGGCCGGACCCCCAATCCATGACTTGTCGAAGCCACGGACCTTCTTGTTCTTCTTCTTGCCGCTGCTAGGGGCAGCGACGCTGGGTCCGCTCGTCTGAGCGGGACCTGCCTGGGTTGCAGAGTGCCATGCACGGCCTTCTGCAGCCCGGGCGCATTTGTCCGCCAGAGCGAACAGGGTGGTGACGGCTTCCACTTGGTGGGTCGCCAGCTTCTCTAGCATCTTCTCGTCTCGGACCCCCTGTCGGAAGGCCGTGATAATAGACGCATCGGAGATACGTGGGATAGTTCCACGTACCTTGGTGAAGCGGGAGATGAAGGCCCGGAGGGTTTCCCCGGGTTGCTGCCTCACGGCGTGGAGGTGGGCTTCCACGCCATGCTGCTGGTACGCGCTGGCGAAGTTCGCAGTGAACTGTGCGCAGAGCTCACCACAGGACTGGATGGTTCTTGGGGTAAGATTCATGAGCCAGGTCCGGGCTGGCCCGGTCAAGGCTACATGAAAGTAACTTGCCATGACGGCTTCGTTACCTCCGGTCGCCGTGATAGCGGTGATGTAGACCTGCAGGAACTCTGACGGGTTGGAGGACCCGTCATATTTTTCCGGCAGGTGAGGCCGAAACTTGGACGGCCAGGCGACTGCGCGGAGGTGGTCTGCGAGCGCTGCGCAGCCCACACCCGACACCGGCGCCTGGGGGAGTCCCTGCGACCTGGCCGCAGCCGCATCGAGCTCGGGCGCAAGGTTCCGACCCTCAATATTGAGTCGTCGGTTGCGCGCCCGCTCGATGGAGACCCTGGCGTCCTCTCCCGCATGCCTGCGGTTGAGCTCCGCCCGGAGGTCTTCGGTCCGTGCACTCCTCACGGATGGTGAGTGCACGGAACCGGATGCACTGCCCTGCGACGGCGCTGCCTGGAAACAGACCCCCCCGCAGAGCCTGGGGAAGCCTATGCCAGGTTGAGGAGACGGTCGACGTCGTCACGCCATTGTCTGTGCGCGTCTGGCGACGCTGCCTCGCCAGGGGGGTTGCAGAGCAACTCCCTGGCTGCCATGAGGGGCCCGCTCGGTGGGAGCACCGATTGGGCCACAGAGGCCCGCCCCGCTGCACACGGTGGAGCAGCACGCAGGGCCTCTCTGGAGGCGGGATGGCGCGAGGCGTGTGGCGCCGTTGACGCCACTTCTTCACCGATCAGGAGGTCATGGTGACCATTTTCCTGCGCCATTGAGGTCGCGAAGGTCGACCGAGCGCAAACCAAACCTCTCCCCTACCTGGGCGCCAAATGTCGGAGGAATTCTCCAGCCGGGTGGCGGAAAGCACCCGCCTAATCCTAGTTAAGGGTGGGTCTGGAGGGGACTTAGGAGCGCTCGATCGGTGGACCGATGAACACAGGAGGGACACGGAGATTTTAGAGTGGTTCGGGCCGCCGGAGCGTAATACCCTACGTCCACTATGGTATTGTATTGATTGTGAGAGCCTTGGATGGAACCTAGCCTGGACTTGTGTTCGTGTGATTCTGGATGTTGGAGCCCCCTTCTAACGAGTACACCCTCCCTTTTATAGTCCAAGGGGGGTGCTTACACTGAGCCTGACCCCGACATGTGGGTCCGGCCAGCAGAAGCTTGCTCTAAGAGAGATATGGAGATCTTCATCTCCAGCTCCTCTCCGTAGTCCTCTCAATCGGGAAGTTGATGTGCGTATCCATAACTTGGATACGGCCCTGTACGACCTTGTCTTGCACTGTATCCGGCATCAGCGTTACATAACAGTGAAGCCGTGCTGTCTCTGTTAGGATGGGACTTCCTGTCAGGCGGCGAAGCAGCGCTGACCCGATGCGTGTGCACTATTACAGCGCACGCCTTGGCTTTGCCTATTACAGACCATCATCACGCGTGCAGCGCCGTGGCGGGACTGTACACAGTCCGCGCACTGTGCACGGTGATATGACGCGCCGCCTTCAGAACAGGCGGGCTTACCGTGGTGTCAGCCTACCTGCCCCGTGTGTCAGTGGCAGGCCGTACCTTTTGACTTTGGCGCGCCCGACTCAGCTACCGCATTAAATGCTGGTAGGTGGGGAGGCGACCCGCAAGGGGCCTCGGGCCGCAGGCACGCGGCGGGGCCAGCCCCGCTCCTCCCGCTGGGCAACACATGGCGGCACCGGGCCCCTTCCCGAGGAAAGGGGGGCCCGGGGCCCCCGAGGCCGGTCGGAGTGGGCTGGCCTGTGATGGTCCGGTCATCACACGTGGCGGCCCCGGACCTCCCAGGGGAGGCCGGGTCCGCAGGGTCTACCCGAGAGCTCTCCCGCCCACCTGGGTGTGCAGAGACCCCGGGCCTCATGGAGCTCGGGGGAGGGTCCGGAGACCGCGGTCCCAGGTGTCAGGCCCGGAGGCCGTATGCCACGTGGCCCAGAGGCGAGGAGGAGTATGGATTATGGGAAGCCGAAGGCCTGGACACCCTAGCGGGAGGTACCCCTATCTGTATGTACCGACAGCACGTGATCCCCAACGCCACGCTCCTCCCGTTCGGCAACAGCTACCGCGACCTCGTCGGCGGCCTGCAGAACCTGCCGAGCCTGTCCCTGGGGCGGAATCCCGCGCTGAGCGCCGTCCACGCGCTCTCCGGCCACGACGCGGCCGCCGCGGACGGCGACGGGTTCGAGGCGCTGAAGCGCGGGCTGGCGACGATGACGGTGACCAAGTGCGAGGCGCTGCGGCTGACGCCAATCAAGGAGACGTCTCCCGGGGTTGGGAGAGCGGCGACGCCCACCTCACCCAGGAGCACCTGGGGTACATCGAGCACTGGGACACCATGTGCTTCGAGCTCATCCGGGCGAACCGGACCGGCGAGTGGAGCGGGCCATTC